>NW_020667551.1:0-1372 GCF_002925995.2 Terrapene triunguis | reverse complement strand
AAACATGCTGTCTGGAGTATGGGTAATGGCTTCCTGCAATGACTGAGAGAAATTGTGCATGAGCATGTGACTTGCCCATGTGACTCCAAACTCCATCTTGTTGCTGTAATTTTCCACAGTAAGAACAATGGGATTCCCTCCGCATGGCAGAAGCTATAAAAGGCCCTGGAAACACCTGCACTTTGTCTTCAATCCTGCTTCTTACCTCTGGAGGGACTTTGCTACAAACTGAAGCTCTGAACAAAGGACTGAATGACCCATCCAAGCTGTGGATGTGCTCCAGAAACTTGACTTAAGCCAGCAGTTTATTCCATCACAGCTACAAGCCTGAACCAAGAACTTTGCCATTACTAGATGTAATTGATTCCTTCAACCAATTCCAACTCTCACCTTTCTTTCTTTTTATGAATAAACCTTTAGATTTTAAATACTAAAGGATTGGCCCCAGTGTGATTTTTGGGTAAGATCTATATTGAACTGGGTGGGGCTGGATCTTTGGGATCAGAAGAATCTTTTATTTGATGAGACTGTTGTAGAGCGGTTGTAAAGAACCGCTCATCTCTGAATCCAGTACTTTTGGTGGTGACATAAGAACTGGAATGCCTGAGGAAACTGCTTTTATGACTCCTTGTTAGCCAGTGTGGTGAAACAGGAGTTTACTTTTGTTGCTGGTTTGGTTTATCCTATGGGGGATTAGCCGCTAGTCTTGGGGTGTATCTGCTCTATTTCTCATCAGTTCATCCTGAATTTGGGCATCCTCAGTTCTGACCCACTGAGGCAAGGTTACACCTGCCACAGATCTGGCTTCACAGGCACCTCTGGCCCTTTGTGCATCTGGGCCCCACTACTGATCATTAATGATCATGGCGGAGTGGTTATTAATTGATGCTTATTGATCCTTGAGCTTTGAACATTTATTTTTGCTCTTTAATGAGTGATCGTTCATTTTTGTTCAATGATCTTTAATTGATTATTACTGATAAGTGATTATTGCGTATCATCAACTGATCATTAATTCCTGCTTACTTATGGTTGATCCTTGATTATTGATTTTTAACATTAATTACTGATCTGTGAATGTTGATTATTGATAAATTAATTGCAGATTAATGGCTATTTGGCATTAATTACAGCTCACTAAGTACTGACCAGAGATAGCCAATCCATGATTGTTGACTTTCTCAGTGATAATTCATTAGAATTGATAATAGATTGTTGATTCTCATTGATTAATCACTCCCATATCAACAGTCATGGGAGCTCATTAATTAGTGATGATGGATTGTTGATTATTTATAAATAATAAATCATTCCTGATTATCTCTGATTGCTCGTTGGGCACTGTGAGGAATCAGGGCTGGCAGCAGAGCCA
>NW_020667550.1:0-1513 GCF_002925995.2 Terrapene triunguis | reverse complement strand
CCGCCAGGGTGCTTACCCTGGCGAGCCGCGTGCCGAACGTTGCCGACCCCTGGCTTAGCAGTTCGAACTGTCTTTACTAGATGTCACTGTGTCTCAGTGGGTCACAGCTGAGGATGCCAAATTCAGGACAAACTGCTGAGAAATAAGGCAGACTCACCCCAAACTGCTGGTTATTCTAACATTAGATTATACCAATCCAGTAATAAAAGTGAACTTCTATCTCACCACACTGGTTAACAGGAAGTCAAAAATTCAGTCTCCTTAGGCATTCCAGCCTTTGTCTTCCCACCCAGACACCGTCTGATGAGTAGTTACTGAAAACCAATTTAACCAAATATGGGATTCATCTAATCCCAAGAAATCAGCCATTTAGCCAGGTCAATATATAACTCAGCTCTTTCAACCCAATAATCACACTGATGCCTTTATTAACTAAAACTAAAGGTTTAATAATAAAAAAGAAAAAGAAGAGAGTTGTTAATGTTAATTGATCATATACATACAAATAATTGCAAAGTCTTTATATCAGGTTTGTAGCAGTGATGGAATAGACTGCTGGCTTGTAAAATCTCTCTGATAACTTCCAAAAGATTGGAAGGTCTTCAGTCCATAGTTCAAAATGCTCCTTTTAGTTGTAAATCACAATCCAGAGAATCAAGGCAGGAAAGAGGCAAAATGGAGATAGCTCAGGGGTCTTTTATATACTTTGCCATGTGCCTGGAAATTTACTATCTCTGTTTGTGGAAAGTTACTGGCCTAAGATGGAGTCCAGTATCCCATGAGCATATCATATGTCCTTACATGGCTTGATGACTCTCAGGGGGTAGCCATTGCCTGTGTTCTTGCTGAGGTGTCCACCGAAAGAGCTACCTGGGCAGAGTGAGTTTCTTCTATGGCCCATTGGGAGAGCTACGTGTCCTTGATGGGCCATCAATACATAGGTGTTTGGCCTTAATGTAAGTTTTGCCTGGTGGCTGTTACCCAGGAGTACAACACATATGTATGATGCCAATACATAGCCAATATTCATAACTTCAGATACAAAAATGATACGTGCATGTAAACAAGATAATCCTACTTAGCAAATCATAACTTTCCATCGACACCTTACATGACCTACTTTGTACAAGATTTGTTGCAGTTGTATAACAGTGGCAATATCAATTATATAAATAGTCATATTCAGTCATACAGCATCACACTACAAAGAAAGACCCATTCTGTCCTACCCTCAGGAATCCAAAAGCATTCAGTTGACTTTCTTCTACTGCATCCAAAAAATGGGGTCTCACGATAGAAAGCTAAAGTCTGAAGAGTTCCATCATATTTCCCAAAGCCCATCCTGTCTTGATGCATCCCTGCTGTCTAGCTTGAAGGATTGCTGCTACAAATCTAGGGAGAATTCTGATTCACTGTCAGTAACAGCTTCTAATGGAAGGAGCCTCCTAAAACCTGGTGAGGCAAATCTTCCTGTAATGTAGCAAATGTAAGAAGGCTTCCTGTAGCAAAGTGA
>NW_020667549.1:0-1296 GCF_002925995.2 Terrapene triunguis | reverse complement strand
CCCTGCCTCATTCAGCTCCGGCCTGGGGCAGGGCCTGGCGAACAGAGGGGATGGGATCACGGGATTAAATAGCGACTCACGGTTCGTACGCACAAGGGGCAGCGTTAAAGTAGCCTCCCTGCCCCGAGTCTCCAGGGGCTGCTGCTCCCCCCTGGCTGGGGAACCCCCCAGTGACTCTGTCCCCGCTCCCCGGCCGGGCGTCCCCTCTGCGGGGTCAGGGCTCAGCGCAGAGCTTGGCTCTGAGCATCCCATTGGCACCGAGCCCCCGTGAGGGTCTGGCTGGGGGTGGGACTGGGAACGGGGACGCCGAGCCGGGCCCCTCACCTCTCACCACCAGCTCCACGGGGTCGCTTGGGTACGACACGGTGATTGGCTCCGATCTGCTGTGATAGGAGCAGCTGTAGCTCCCGCCGTCCTCCCGGCTCACGTTGCTGCTGGAAAACACAGTCTCAAAGTCGTCCGAATCCACAGGTGGGAAATGGTGTCCATCTTTATTCAGCACGAACCGCACACCCCGGGGCTGCCCCCGACACCAGACGGCCACAGTTCCGCCCAGGGAGACCCCCCCGCTGGATCTCAGGGAGATGTTGGGTTTGGGGTAGCTGGGCTCTGCAGTGGGAAGAAGACAGGTTGTGAGACACAGGCCCCGTCACTCAGTCCTGAGGCCCGTCCTCACCACGCGGCCTCAGTGGCAGGTCAGACCCCGTGGCCCTGGGCACGGGCTCCTGGATGCCTTTCCACAGGGGCCAGAGTTTCCTCTGAGTCATGGGCTAACAGCATGAGACACGGAGCAACCCCAGCCCCTGGGGGCCCAGAGCTCTGCTCCCTAGCGGGTGACAGGCCAGTCCAGTCTCCAGGGTCCCTTCACTCCCTGGCTTCTCTGCTGGGAGGGCGGGGAGCCAGGACTCCTGGGTCCTATCCCCGACTCTGAGGGGGGAGCAGGGAGGATTGGGGCCAGGACTCCTGGGTTCTGTGCACAGCACCACCACTGACTTGTAGGGGACTGTGCAAGTCTCTACTATACACTGAGGTTTATAACCTTCAGCTCCGCCCATCGCCTTGGAAAAGCCCCCCTGCTCTGCAGTTCCCCTTTGGGGACGGTTCCCCCCTTCCTCTGCACCAAATCTCAGTGGCTGCTGCTCCCACCTGGCTGGGGAACCCCCCAGTGACTCCTTCCCCGCTCCCAGTCTGGGTGTCCCCTCTGCTGGGCCCAGGGCTCAGGGCAGAGCCTGGCTCTGAGTGTCCTATCGGTGCAGAGACCCCCTGTGGGTCTGGCTAGGTGGGGGACTGGGAGCT
>NW_020667548.1:0-1846 GCF_002925995.2 Terrapene triunguis | reverse complement strand
GTGTTGGTGAATTGAGTGACTTGTGCCTGTTTATGCCCAAATTTAGTGTAGCCCCCTGACATTCTGCAATTCCACTCTTCTCTGGAAGTAGGAGATATAGCTTGCAGCAAGGTAGACTTAAGTTAGATATTATGAAATATTGCCTAACTATAAGGTTAGTTAAACATTGGAACAGGTTACCTAGGGGAGCTGTGGAATCCCCGTCACTGGAGGTTTTAAAGAACAGGTTAGATAAAGACCTGTTAGGAATTGTCTAGGTATACTTGGTCCTGCCTCAATGTAGGGGGCTGGACTAGGTGACGTCTTGAGGTCCTTTCCAGCCTTACATGTCTGAGTCTGTAGAATTTCCTCTGTGTGTGTGTGTGTGTGTGTGTGTGTGTGTGTGTGTGTGTGTGTGTGTGTGTATATTTTTTTAAGAAAGAAAACTGACTAAAATGTATTTGGTATTCTTCCCCTCCCCCCAAACCTGAGGGAAAGATGTGTGTGTGTGTGTGTGTGTGTGTGTGTATATCTACAATAATACACTTTTCAGTTTCCCACTGTAGGCAGGCATAGTGGAAAGGGGTTAATGGTTTCACTTACAATATGATGTAGTACCATGCAAGATATTCTCCACCCAGAGGTCTGACTAATCCTCAGGGTAGTTAACTGTTATAATCTAAAGAGAAGTTGGCATCTATTTATTTTTACCTTTCTGCTGGTGTGATTTAATATTAGCAACATGACTGCCTCTTTTGCCCTGGTTCTGCTGAATATATGGAGAATCTGCACACACTTACTTATGTGCTTAACTTTAATGTGAAGATCCATTGACTTTCTTTTGACTACTCCTGTATTTTAAGGTATGCATGTTGGGCATTTGCAAAATTGAGCCCTAAGCCCCTAACTCTTTAAAAGCTGACAAGTTTTAGGCATAGATTTTACTAATGTAGCCACAAAAATACAAAGACAAACTTTTAAGAGCTTCTTTGTCTTGTATCACACAAATGGATAGATATTTGAAAGCAATTCCAGGCAAATTGTTTGTAATATTTCTCCAAGTTGCTCCAGTATAAACTATTACTTAAAACTTGATGGGTTTTTTTGTGTGTGCTTTAAAATGGAATAACAGGGCAATTATTTTAACCCAAATTACATGATTCTTCTCAGCTGCTTCCTTATCCTCTTGTTTGAATCAAGCTATTAGTCAACTGAAAGATTTCAGCTACATGTCTTAATTTATCTAGTATCTGTTTATATTGGCCTTTTATTATATTAAGTGCAACTCCCATTCACTAACACATTGTTAAGGTTGCACAGCGTAGCAGCCAAAAATCAGGAAATGTGAAAGTGAAAGACCCTGCTTGGGTCTGAATGAGCTCTCCCCTGACAGCTAGCTGGGGAAAGGAACAGCTTCAGGACCAGACTGTATTTACATGAACAACCCACTCTGCCTAGGTATTCAGCCGACAGAGCTGTGTTGCCAAAGTCGTCAACTTTGGCTGGTGTTGGGTTACAAATTGGAAAGTACAGTAACTGAAATACTTCTCTGGATTATATTTACTAAGGGACAACCTATCCTAAATGCTCAATTACTGAGGGACAATCTACACTCATTCCTATATTTGCTTTCTACAACCAATTCTCTCTCTAATTTTTCATGAGTGATGTACCTGTGAAAGTAGAATGAATTATATTGTAGAAGTAGAATGAATTAAAGAAATGCTGTATGTTGCTTTAAGCAGGAATGAGGAATGTTGAGATAAAGTTGTCAGGAAGAGGAACATTAAGGTATTGAACAATGGGTCCACTTAAGCTGATGGTGGGACATTAACAGGAGATTGGTGAGAGTTAATAAGGACATGAT
>NW_020667547.1:0-1285 GCF_002925995.2 Terrapene triunguis | reverse complement strand
TATGATAAGGTGTGGATGACAGGGCGTGATGGGATGCGGGTGATGGGGTGAATGCAAGTGACAGGATGCGATGGAGTACAGGTGATGGGGTGTGTGAAGGTGATGTGATGGGGTGCGGGTGACAGGGTGTTTGTACAGGTGTCAGGGTGAATGTGGGTGACAGGGTGTGTGCAGACCATGGGGTGTGACAAGGTGTGGGTGACAGAGTGAATGCGGGTGACGGGATGTGTGAGAGTGATGGGGATGTGATGAGGTGCAGCTGATGGGGTGTGTGAAGGTGACAGGATGTGACGAGGTGCGAGTAACAGGGTGTGTGTACAGGTGACAGGTTGTGTGCAGGTGATGGGATGTTGTCACGGAGTATGGGGGGACTCAGGGCCCTGCACCCCCGGCGTCCTGCGATTCACCATGACTCTCAGCCAGCCAGTAAAGCAGAAGGTTTATTTAGACGACAGGAATGCAGTCCAAGACAGGTCTTACAGGCGCAGACAACAGGACCCCCTCAGTTAGGTTCATCTTGGGGTCCCCGGGCACCCTAGCCCCCTTAGGGGATCAGAGTCCTGTCTGCCTTCCAGCCAAGGTCACTAGCCAGCTTCTGGGACTCTGCCTTCAGCGACCCCTCCCACAGCCTTTGTTCAGTTTCCCGGGCAAAGGTGTCACCTCGCCCCAGCCCCCTCCTGGGTTTTCATGTTACAGGCTCAGGTATTTTCAGTCAGTCTCCCATCCCCCAATGTAGACCATCCCAGCCACACTCCCCTGTCAGCATTCACAGACCACAGTAAGAACAGTCTCAGTTCGTCACAGATGTGTATGCAGGTGATGGGATGATTGCAGGTGATGGGGTGTGATGAGGATGATGGGAAGTGATAGGGTGTATGAGGGGGATGTGATGGGGTGATGGGATGTGATGGGGTGACAGGGTGTGTGAAGGTGACGGGGTGAATGCAGGTGACGGGGTGTGTGAGGGTGACGGTGTGTGAGGATGATGGGGTGTGATGAGGTGCAGGTGATGGGGTCTGTGAGGGTGACGGGATGTGATGGGGTGACAGGGTGCGTGAGGATGATGGGGTGTGATGAGGTGTGGGTGATGGGCTGGATGATGGGGGGTGATGGGGTGACGGGGTGTGTGAAGGTGACTGGATGTGTGTGAAGGTGACGGGATGTGTGAGGGTGATGGGATGGGGTGACAGGGTGTGTGAGGATGATGGGGTGTGATGAGGTGCGGGTGACGGGGTGTATGAGGGTGACGGGGTGTGATGAGGTGCGGCTGATGGGGTGTGTGAGG
>NW_020667546.1:0-1065 GCF_002925995.2 Terrapene triunguis | reverse complement strand
ACAAGGAGCTCATTTTAGCGCCAATCCCGAGCTTTACTCACAGTCACATGCCAATAGTGCCCAACTGTCTAACTTTAGAAAGCATGACTCACGGAAAGAGCCCTGCCTCTCCCAGGTCAGTACACACCCCTCTCCTCTCCCATTTGACTGGCTTTGGACAGAGTGCTACGGTTGTGCAGCCAAAACAAGGGGGTATTATATTCCCCAGGGCAAATGCACATCCAGCCTTGGCAGATCTGCCAGTGTCAGGAATGGCACGTCTCCGTGCAGCAGAATTGCATGGGGCCATAGTGACACAGAGCAGGGCTACACGGTCCCCTTGTTGAGCCACTCTGGAATGGTAGAGGTGACTCTTTGCGTCAGATTTTGACCTCACCTACTCTGGTGCAAGTCAGAAGTCCACTGAAGTCAGTGGGGCCAAACCAGCATAGAACTGGTATAGGTTAGAGAACAGCCTCTCCCCCGCTTTCAGCTGTGTCTGAACCTCATGAACAGTTAAGACTGCTGGTCACTGGGAAGCTGATTTTTCTCCCCTCCTCCCCCTTCAAGACTGAGGATCTAGGGTGCTTGAATCATCACAGCTTTTTCAATGGAGCCCTCACGTTTCATCATTTGAATGTAAAATCCCCCCCACCCTGACAGAGAAGCAATCCGGGTTGTAACGGTGTCTTACAGGGAGGGAACGGACGTCTATAGAAAAAGCATTTTAAAAAATGTTCTAACAAAATAAATACAAGATTAAAAAAATTAAAACTTCCTGTAAAAAATATCATTCAAAATGAAGGCGGCATAAAACGTTACTACCGCTACAGAAAGGAACAGCTGGGAGAAAAGGGTTGGCCTGTTTTTGCAATGCTGCCATTTCTTGGAGAAACTCTGTTGAAACCGATGGATTTACAAGCTGGGAGAGATTTAGCATAAGGTTTCTTGTTCTGGCCCATGAGGCATTTCCGAAGAGGCAGGACATGGAAGAGTATGTGCAGGACCCCAGTGTAAGAAAGCTAAGAAGTCTTGGCTAGGGGGGGTCAATAGGCTCGGTTCTCCACTCGTTTACACTACTTTAAA
>NW_020667545.1:0-1019 GCF_002925995.2 Terrapene triunguis | reverse complement strand
CCCTGCAAGTCCAATCAGTCCTACTTCTTGTTCAGCCAATCGCTCAGCCAAACACGTTTGTTTACATTTGCAGAAGATAAAGCTGTCTGCTTCTTGTTTACAATGTCACCTGAAAGTGAGAACAGGCATTTGCTTAGCACTGTTCTAGCCAGCATCTCAAGATATTTACATGTCAGATGCGCTAAAGATTCAACCACCATTCCAGAGGACATGTGTCCATTCCGATGACTGGTTCTACTTGATAACAATCCAAAGCAGTGCGGACTTACACATGTTCATTTTCATCATCTGAGTCAGATGCCACCAGCAAAAGGCTGATTTTCTTTTTTGGTGGTTTGAGTTCTGTAGTTTACGTATCAGAATGTTGCTCTTTTAAAACTTCTGAAAGTATGTTCCACACCTCATCCCTCTCAGAGTTTGGAATGCACTTCAGATTTTTGAAGCTTACGTTGAGTGCTGTAGCTATTTTTAGAAATTTCACATTGGTATCTTCTCTGTGTTTTGTCAAATTTTCAATGTGAAAGTGTTCTTAAAAAGAACAACATGCTAGGTCATCATCCGAGAGTGTTTTCCCATGAAATATATGGCAAAACGCGGGTTAAACAGAGCAGGAGACATACAATTCTCCCCAAGGAGTTCAGTCACAAATTTAATTAATGCATTTTATTTTTAACGAGTGCCATCAGCATGGAAGCATGTCTTCTGGAATGATGACCGAAGCATGAAGAGGCATATGAATCTTTAGCACATCTGGCACTTTCAGGTGACATTGTAATTAAGAAGTGGGCGGCATTATTTTCCATAAATGTAAACAAACTTGTTTCTCTTAGTGATTGGCTGAACAAGAAGTAGACTGAGTAGACTTGTAGGCTCTAAAGCAGGGGTGGCAATGTTTGGCACGCAGCTCGCCAGGGTAAGCACCCTGACGGGCCGGGCCAGTTTATTTACCTGCTGACACGGCAGGTTCGGCCGATTGCGGCCCCCACTGGCCGCGGTTCGCCGTCCCGGGCCAATGGGGG
>NW_020667544.1:0-1012 GCF_002925995.2 Terrapene triunguis | reverse complement strand
CCCTGTGAAAGCCACATCACCCAGGGCTCTGCTGGCCATGTGAATATTAGACCAGATGAATCCGTCCCATTCTGTTGTTGATTGAATATCCCTGTATAATCCCCTCAAATTTCCCCTCCTTTCCCTTGAACCGTTGAATGGTGACATAAAATCTCCCCAGATGTTGGTGCTTCTCTCTTACATTGGCAAATATTTAGTTTGTGCCCCATTTTCTCCTCAGTTCTGAAATACTGATATCTAATTCTTGAAAATCTTCCCAGTTTTCTCTCCAGGTGTCTGACTGAGATCAGGGCTCTTATCCTACTGAGTGTGGTGCAGGTCTTGCCTGAGATCAGGTCCCCCAGTGTGCCGGGCACTGCACAAATCCTGACCAAGTTTGGGGCACTAGTTGTGCCAGGAACTGCACAGACCTCTACAGAGAGCAGGGACCTTGTTATGCCAGGGGCTACAGTGACCCTGACTGAGCTCTGGGCCCCTGTTGTGCCAGGCCCTGCAAAGAAACCAAGTGAAATCAGGCTCCCATTGTATCAGGTGCTGCAGAGACGACAAACAAAATCAGAGACCTTGTTGTTCCTGGAGCTGCAGAGACCCCAACTGAGATCTGGGCCCCGTTCTGCCAAGCGCTGCAGAGACCCCAACAGAAGTCAGACCGCACTGTTGTGACAGGTGCTGTGGAGACCCCAACTGAGATCTGCGTCCCTGCTGTGCCAGGTAAAACTGAGACTGAGATCACAGCCCCCCACTTGTGCCAGGCAGCACACAACTGCTGCCCAGATTGCTGCCTCCATTGTGCTGGGCACTTGAGAGACCTCAACTGAGATCTGTGTCCCCGTTGGGCCTGGCACTGCACTGACCCTGACAGAGATCCTACCCCACATTTTGCCAGATGCTGCAGGGACCCCAAACAAAATCCGGGATCCTGTAATGCCGGGAGTTGCAGAGACCCCGACTGAGGTCAGGCCCCCTGTTGTGCAGGGCTCTGCACAGACCCTGACCAAGATCAGGGTCACCA
>NW_020667543.1:0-2628 GCF_002925995.2 Terrapene triunguis | reverse complement strand
TCTGGGATGAGTTGGGGCAAGATCTCAACCTCCCCGCAACCCACTTCACTGCTGCCAGAATCCCTCCTGCCCCCCCCTGCTAGAGCCGCCTCCCTGCCCAACCTGGGTGGGGGTGGAGAAGAGGGTTGTGATAACTTGAGCTGTGGGTTGGAGGTGGAACAGCTGTCAAGGGCACTGAGGGGGAGGTAGCAGGAGCTCACCCTACAAGGAGGGGGGTTGGCACTGGAGGTTACTAGAAAGGACAAGAAGACTCCATTCTGGGGTTCAGGAGGTGAATTCATCCCTCAGTGGTGGGCAGGTGCTGGGTGGAAATACTGCTGGTTCCAGGTGCCCTTAATTCCCCCTGAATCCTCGGGGTGTTTGAGTCTCTGACAGGTTCTGGTTCCCTTGCAGCAGGAGGACGTCACGGCCAAAGTGATGCACCAGCTCCGCATCATCCGGCACTTGCGCCAGGTGCCTGAGACACTGCAGGGGCTGTGCCTCTGAGGCCATCAGCAACTCCCGCTCCCTGCTGCAGGTACTGCTCTGGCTCACTGTAAATGGGGAACTAGTGGAAGGGGCAATGGAGCCCCCTGGCACTCACTAAAAGGGAAAGTGGTGGATTCTCCATCTCTTGATGTCATTGAATGAAGACTAGATGCCTTTTTGGAATGTGTGTGCCCAAAAAGTAACTATTGTACTCTACAGGAAGCCTATGATGTGCAGGGGGTTAGATGAGATGCTCTAAAGGTCTCTTCTGGCCATAAAGTCTACTAATTTTGGAAACACTGAGGGTATGTCTACACTACGAGAGTAGTTCGATTTTACTTAAATCGAATATGTGGAATCGATATTACAAAGTCGAACGTGTGTGTCCACACTAAGGATAGTAATTCGACTTTGTGAGTCCACACTAACGGGGCAAGTGTCGACATTGGAAGCGGTGCACTGTGGGCAGCTATCCCACAGTTCCTGCAGTCCCCGCTGCCCATTGGAATTCTGGGTTGAGCCGCCAATGCCTTCTGGGTAAAAAAATATGTCGATGGTGCTTTTGGGTAACTGTCGTCATCCGACCGTCACTCCCGCCCTCCCTCCCTGAAAGCGACGGCGGGAAATCAGTTCGCGCACTTTTCTGGTCAGTGACAGCGCGGACGCCACAGCACTGCGAGCATGGAGCCCGCTGCGACCATCGCTGCAGTTATGGCCGTTGTCAACACCTCACACCTTATCATCCACCTTTCCCAGAGGCAGATGCTGAGAAATCAGGCGAGGAGGCTACGGCAGCGTGGTGAGGACCTGAAGTCTGAGAGTGGCACAGACCTGTCAGAAAGCACGGTACCCCGCGCTGAGGACATCATGGTGGCAATGGGTCATGTTGATGTTGTGGAACGGCGATTCTGGGCCCGGGAAACAAGCACGGACTGGTGGGACCGCATAGTGCTGCAGGTCTGGGATGAATCCCAGTGGCTGCGAAACTTTCGCATGCGGAAGGGGACTTTCCTGGAACTTTGTGAGTTGCTGTCCCCTGCCCTGAAGCGCAATGACACCCGGATGCGAGCAGCCCTGAGTGTCCAGAAGCGAGTGGCCATAGCCCTCTGGAAGCTTGCAGCGCCAGATAGCTACCGGTCAGTCGCGAACCACTTTGGCGTGGGCAAATCTACCGTGGGGGTTGTTGTCATGCAAGTAGCCAACGGAATCGTTGAGCTACTGCTCTCAAAGGTTGTGACCCTGGGAAACGCGCAGGTCATCATAGATGGCTTCGCCACGATGGGATTCCCAAACTGCGGTGGGGCTATAGATGGAACTCACATCCCTATCCTGGGACCGGACCACCAGGCCAGCCAGTACATTAACCCAAAGGGCTACTTTTCAATGGTGCTGCAAGCACTGGTGGACCATAGGGGACGTTTTACAAACATCAACGTCGGATGGCCGGGCAAGGTTCATGACGCTCGTGTTTTCAGGAACTCTGGTCTGTTTAGACGGCTGTAGGAAGGTATTTACTTCCCGGACCACAAAATAACTCTTGGGGATGTGGAGATGCCTATAGTCATCCTCGGGGACCCAGCCTACTCGCTAATGCCCTGGCTCATGAAGCCCTATACTGGCGCCCTGGACACTGAAAAAGAACTCTTCAACTACTGGCTGAGCAAGTGCAGAATGGTGGTGGAGTGTGCTTTTGGCCGTCTCAAGGGGAGATGGAGAACCTTACTGACTCGCTGTGATCTCAGCGAAACCAATATCCCCATTGTTATTGCAGCTTGCTGTGTGCTCCACAATCTCTGTGAGAGCAAAGGGGAGACCTTTATGGCGGGGTGGGAGGTTGAGGCAAATAGCCTGGCTGCTGATTACGCCCAGCCAGACAGCCGGGCGATTAGAAGAGCCCAGCGGGACGCGCTGTGCATCCGGGAGGCTTTGAAAGCTAGGTTCCTGAGTGAGCAGGGTAACCTGTGACTATTAAGTTTGTGTACAGAGAAGCTGAACCTGCCCCCGTTTCTTTACCAAGTAAATATTCACTATCCTCTCCAGTTACATACCCCGTTCCCCCCCCTTCCAACACACGTTTAAAAATAAAATCACTTTAATTTTGTTAATGAACACCGTTTTCTTTATTACTGTTTTCTCGGTAAAGTGTTGAACCTGGGACGC
>NW_020667542.1:0-1529 GCF_002925995.2 Terrapene triunguis | reverse complement strand
TTTCACTAATCAAACTAGCTTTGTTGATGGTACATTTTATGTCTAGTGTAATCCTCCATTATTACTTGTGTTACAGAAGCATTTAGAAGTCTCAACTGAGGGGAGGTGTCATTGTGCTAGGTGCTGTACAATCACTTGATAACAAACAGTTCCTGTCCCGAAGACCTCAATATTTAAATAGACAAGCTAGACTATGGGTAGGAGAAAGGAAGCACTGTTACAACCATTTTACAGCTGGATAGCTGAAGCACAGTTATCCGATGTTACCCAGAGCTAGAAATCGAATTCAGATCTCCTGAGTTCCAGACTAATGCCTTAACAATGCTGGAAACCATCAATTAAAATAAGAATATATATTGGCCCAAAACCGTGGTGTCTTAGAACCTAATTGACATGAAAGACAAAAAAAAGGCACTCTCAAAAATCTTGAGTCTTTAGGTTTTAGCTAGGTTTGTGTTATTATTAGCCTTAGGCAGAACGACTTTCATTTTTCTTTTTGAAACTTTCATTAGTTTGACTTCTGAGTCATGAATTTTGAATGGCACTTACCAAGTTTGAGAAGACTGGTCTATAAAAAGTTTGGTGGATCCCTGGCTTGCATGCTTTCAAACCAGCTTGAAAATAGAGGGACTGAAGAAATGTTTGCATGTCTATAGCTGTGATTTTTGTAAATAACCTATTTTTGGACTATTAAGTGCTCTGCTACCTCTGTGATTTGTGAAGTAAAGCATTTCCAGAATTTTGTTATTAGTTTGTAATTTTCTTTCTAGGTATGTAAAATAATTACAGGCCCTGAAGCTCAGAGCATGTATTGAACATCATGGTGGCTACCGTAGGGGTACAACCCATTGGGGTTTTACACGGACAGTCTGGTTTTTGGCTTCTGTGTCTGGATGCCCTTTAGGGTTACCATGTGAGTCCCCAGACTGTCCGGTTGAAAAGGGGTCCTGGCAATGCTCAGTGGCACCAGAACCAAAGGTCCAGTTACCGTGGGGTGGGGGATGCATCGGTTTATTAACATGTGCCAGCCCCTGCTCACCTGGGGCCACCTCCTACCTGTAGGCAGGCTCCTTTGAGAAGATCCAGCAAGTGACGGAGGGAGGTGGAAAGGAGTGAGTCATTGGGGCAGGGTGTAGAGGGAAGAGGTGGAGCAGGGGGCGGGGCCTCCAGGGTCCAGTTACCAGCAATTAGAAAGGTGGCAACCCTAGTATTGCCAACCCCAACATTCAAAAATCGTGAGCTAGGCCTAGGGTTGCCAACCTCCAGGATTGCCTGAAGTCTCCAGGAACTAAAGATTAATCTTTAATTAAAGATTATGTCATGTGATGAAATCTCCAGGAATACGTCCAACCAAAATTGGCAGCTCTATTTAGGCCCCAAACATGATGAGAGTCTAGTTTTTTTTTATATAATATACTTTGGATTTTTATTATTTATCTCCTGGTTTAAAGCTTTGAGGGGTCACACAGTCAAGCTTTTCTTTGCTTCCAGGAGGGCTAGAAATATGCTTTTAAAAAAAAAAAAAAAAA
>NW_020667541.1:0-1092 GCF_002925995.2 Terrapene triunguis | reverse complement strand
TTTTGGTTCAGGCCTCAGGCCTCATACTGGGCCTCTGATACCAAGGGCTTATGTTTCAGGGCCTCATCTTACTACAGCAGACTGTGAATAGTTCAGATTCATAGAATATCAGGGTTGGAAGGGACCTCAGGAGGTATCTAGTCCAACCCCCTGCTCAAAGCAGGACCAATCCCCAGACAGATTTTTGCCCCAGATCCCTAAATGGCCCCCTCAAGGATTGAAGTTACAAACGGATCTCACAGAACTGGGTGACCGGGCAACAAAATGGCAGATGAATTTCAATGGCACTAAATGCAAAGAACTTGATTGAAAAATATGCCCACCCACACGTCTAGAATAGGGTTTTTTCTAAATGAGCTTTTACCACAATCGTGGACTCATTGTGGACAGTTCTCGGAAAACTTCAGCTCAGTACACAGCAGCAGAGAAAAAGGCTAACAGAATGTGAAGAACCGTTAGCAAAGAGATAGAAACGAAAATAGAAAGTAGCATACTCCCACTATGTAAATCCATGGCCTGCCAGCACCTGGAACCCTGAGCCCAGTTCTGGGCGTGCCATTTCAAAAAGGACAGAACGGCTGCAGAAACAATTCAGCAAAGGGCAAAAAGATCAACCATATGGAAAGACTAAAAAGCTTCGCTTGATTCAGCTCAGAAAAGCGATGATTAAGAAGGGGTACGACTGAGCTGTATAAAACCATGGATGGTGTCGAAAGAGTGAAAAGCGAAGTATTATTTAATCTTGCCCCTCCTTCAAGACCGAGGGCATTATTCTGACAAAATTAAACAGGCCACAGTTTGAATATAAACAAGAAGCACACACTGAAAATGGGGTATGCAGTTTCAGGGTCGTTGTGAAGGGAAAAAGAATCAATAGGTTAAAAAATAGTCCCTAGAGGATGGCGATATGAAGGGTTATTAGAAAAGCTGCTCAGGGCTGGAACCCCAAAACTTCTCACTGCAAGCACCAGAGAGGGGACAGCAAACAGGGAGCTCTGCAGAATTGCCCTGATTTGTACTCTCCCGCTGGCCGAAAAGCCCCCCCAGGGCAGACTGCAGAGCAGGGGGCACACAGAAGCGCTGTAAAAGACA
>NW_020667540.1:0-1570 GCF_002925995.2 Terrapene triunguis | reverse complement strand
AGATCTGTGGATGGGATGCACTACCTCTACAAAAGCTAACCATGTTTCAGGAGGAGTGTGACGAAGTGGGACTGGTCTTAATGTTTCCTCTGAATACTGTGTGGGTGCCTCAGTTTCCCCTATGCATTTCTTAAGTCTCTAGGTAGTGGGATAAAGGCCAGTGTCTATAAATCACCGACACTCTGTCTCCTGGCAACAAATGGCCGGGGCCCTTCCCCCCTGCAAGGGGATAGCTAAAGGTGAACAAAGAGATCAGGTGACCTCCTGGCCCAGGAAAGAGACAAAGGCCAGAAAGGAGGGGCTGGAGGGGGTTTCAGTTTGGGGCTGTCTGGGGACGAGGAGTGAGTGCAGATGTGGGTGTCTGGCTCGCTGGGCCCCAGAATGGACCCGGCTGAGAGGTCCCGTTCTCTGTACCTACAAGCTCTGTTTTAGACTGTGTTCCTGTCATCTAATAAACCTCTGTGTTCCTGTCATCTAATAAACCTGTTTTACTGGCTGGCCAAGAGTCATGTCTGACTGCAAAGTGGGGGTGCAGGACCCTCTGGCTTCCCCAGGACCCCACCTGGGTGGACTTGCTGTGGGAAGCGCACGGAGGGACAGAGGATGCTGAATGCTCCAAGGTCAGACCCAGGAAGGTGAAGCCGTGTGAGCTTCTTGCCCTAAAGACAGTCTGCTCCAAGGGAGAGGAGGCTCCCCAAAGTCCTGACTGGCTTTGTTGGGAGCAGTTCCAAAGCATTGCCTGGGGACTCTGTGACAAGGAGCTTTTAATTTTATTAAATATTCTATCTCATAGAACTGGAAGGGACTTTGAAAGGTCATTGAGTCCAGTCCCCTACCTTCACAGCAGGACCAAATACCATCCTTAACAGATTTCCCCCCCCCCAAATGGCCCCCTCCAAGATTGAACTCATAACCCAGGGTTTAGCAATGCTCAAACCATTGAGCTATTCCTTCCCCCTGGGTTGGTAATTGGGTTAAAGAAAGGATGAGATGGTGGAAGAAGGTTGAGCAAAAGGGGGTTACATGTGAGCGTATGTCATCAGTGATTTAAAAATAAGAATTAGAATTCTTACAAGGAGGTTCCCCCACTTGCTACTGAAATCACTGAGAACTGGGTGGAACCTCAAGAGACCGACTCACAGAGGTCACAGTGGGGAGTCAGGTGGCAGCAGAACATGACAGTGCAGGGCCATTGGCGACAGAGCAGATGATGGTGCTGTGTAGTGAATGGTGGTACAATAAGCGATAGAAGTGGAGTGAATGATGGCACAGTGTCGCAGAGTGAACGGCAGCAACTGTGAGCCAGTTGCAGAGACAGCAGCAACTGAGACATTGCTTGACATTTCCCACCCCAACCCTCCCCAGTTGGGAGGTGAGCCCACCTGAACGCACCTCTGAACTCTGGGTCTTCACAGACTGACAGCAGCTGTGAGCAGGATGCGGTGGAGGGAGAGGGCAGTGGTGTGTTAAAGGGACATTTGTCTGTTGGACTTTCACACGGCAAGGTAAGAAACAGAGTTTTCTCGCTTATTAGCACAGTAGTGTCCAGGAAATGGACCGCTTGTGTGGA
>NW_020667539.1:0-1603 GCF_002925995.2 Terrapene triunguis | reverse complement strand
AGGGCTGGGGGGTAGGAGTGTCTATGGGGGGACACAGGCAGGGCAGTGGGGTAGGAGTGTCTATGGGGGGCACAAGCAGGGGGGTGGGGGGCTACCCCCTCTCCCTGCTGCGGGGGGTGTGTGGAGAGAGCGCAGGGAAGGCGTGGAGGAGGGGGGTGGCTGTTGGGTGTCTGAGGGGCACAGGGAGGGGGTGGGTGAAGGGAGTTATACTCCTCGCTGGATGACTGTGTGAGGGTCATAGGGAGGGGTGTGAGACCCCTCCCAGCATATGAGTGGAGCTAGTGGGGGGGTGCCTGCATGCTCAGGGATGTGTGGTGTGTGCGCACCTAGACGCAGTGCCTTTCTCTTCAGGGAAGCAGATGTCCATAGGAGGCAGGTATGTGGGAAAGCTGATTTGGGAGGGGGCAGGTGTGCGCTGTGTTTTGAAGGGATGATTTTGAGAAGTGACTGTGGAGCTGTCTGGAGGAAATGTTTTCTGGGGGAAAAGTTGGCTGTGGGCAGAGTGGAGTGATTATGCCCCCAAGAATTCCTCACTATTTACCTTCACAACAGTAGATTGTTTCATGTTCCTTTGCTGGCTGCAGTTGGATGTGTGCACCGCAAAACCTGAAGAACCTCAGTCTGTTCACCAAATTCACCTGTACTCCTTCCCTAAGAAGCATGAAAGATTACACCAGGGTTCATCCGAGACAGTTAATGCTCTGCTATATTGAGTGTGCATTCCAGTCCTTTTCCTTGTTAGCAAGGGCTGGAGGTGCAGCTAGTGCTGCAGGCTGTTCACCTTCAGAGGGGGAGAGTGGTGGTAAGTGATTTCACTGGGGCAGCAAGGAATAAGAGGTTACTGGGTGGGTTGCTGCATTCAGGACTGTGATGAAGTAGTGGATGGTGCTCCATCCTGTGCAGAACCCAGTGTCCCTAGTTCTGAACCAGTTGGGATTCTACATGGGCTCTTTCCTGTTTTTATTCCCCAGGAGCAGCAGCCAAGCTGGACAGATGACTTGCCCCTCTGCCAGCTGTCTGGGGTGGGCTCAGCTCCAAACCGTTCCTACAGTGCAGATGGTAAGGGGACAGAAAGCCACCCATGGGAGGATAACTGGCTGAAATTCAGGTAAGTGGGCTGCAGGTGGAGATAGAAGCTCACAGACGGAGAGGCAGGACAGAAGTGGTGTGTGGCTTTTTACAGTAGGGGTCAGAAATGGGGCAGAATTAGAGTGTACAAGACTTGTTAGGAGAGGCTCACAGTGGTGCTATCCGTCCCTGTTGTTGTGCCTCACACCCGCCCTTAACCCCTCCACCCTGACCCTCTCTGGCAGGAGTGAGAACAACTACTACCTCTATGGGGTCTTCAATGGCTACGATGGCAACCGGGTCACCAACTTCGTGGGCCAGAGGCTCTCCGCGGAGCTGTTGCTGGGCCAGCTAAGTGCAGATCACAGTGATGCTGATGTGCGCCGGGTCCTGCTGCAGGTAATGGAATTCTGGCTGTGGAGACCCCATGCCTCCCCCTGCAACAACATCCCACTCCCCTTTTTGCCTCTGGGTAAACAATGTCCTGCCTCTTAAAGGGCGGGGAGAAGATTGTGGACATCTGGCAGGAGCTGGG
>NW_020667538.1:0-1764 GCF_002925995.2 Terrapene triunguis | reverse complement strand
CAGTGAAAAGTGTTCCGTCCCGAGGAAGCTGCCTTGGGCTCTGCCCCAGTCCGCCTGGAATGCATGAGAGCAGGAGGGATACGCTGAGATCCCCGTAACGCCCTGACTTTCCTCCATCCCTGCTGTGGGGTAACGGGGCTGCTGAGGGACTTTCACCCAGCAGGGCTGTTTCCTGAGCGAACAGGATTGAGCCCTGGGGCGTGACCAGCAGCTGCTCTCGGGGCTCTGCGCAGGACAGGCCCTGCCCATGACTGCAGCTGAGAGCCCCTGGGATGGTGCTAGGCAGAGGCTGCAGCTATTCCTAGCTGAGACACAGACCAGAGCCATTTGGGACACGTATAATTAGGTGTCTCGCAGCCTTTTCTTTTCCCCACGTTGTTAGTAGCTCCAGCTCCCAGCTGGGAAAGGGCCGGTCCCAAGGGGTAACCAGCCCCTCCCCCATCTCCTTGCTCTCAGACCGGACCGGTCCAAAGGGCTGGCTTTGGACGCTTCCTGCTAAACAATGGGCTGCTCTAGGCAATGAAGGGTCTGGAAAAATCACTGCTTCCCATTGTTCTCCCAGCCCCACTTCCTGTCCAGCGGCTGGAGGCGCAGGGGACACACCCAAGGGCCGGGGGTCGGCGCATGCTTGGAGTGGATTCCATTTCTTCTAACCCCTTGGAAGGGCGAGGCCGCCCCCCCATGTGCCCTCACGGGGGGCAGGGCACTCGACAGCCCCCTGCATGTTTCCCACCCCTTCAGAACACGGGTGAATGCCGTTGTTCGAACAATAGGTGGGTCCACTGGGGACACACTGGCCCTCCAGGCCCCACCCCGAGTTCAGTCCCTCTCTCCCCCGGCCCAAAATAACCCAGGCTTTGTAAAGAAAACACGAACTCTCACAGGTTTTACCCCAGAGTCAGGAGGGCCCAGCCCTCCCCCTTAAGGGTCTCTCTGTCTGTTTCCCTGTATCCCCTGCCTGCTCCTTCCCTGCAGTACCCACAGACATAGCTGCAAACTCCTGAACTTCCCCCCTTTACTGCAATTTCCTGCTCTTTTTAGCCTGGGGGCCCCCGATCCAACCCGGGTGGGGCTTATCCTGTTATCAGGGCTGGCGTAGCCCCAGGCTCTCCAGCCCACGGGCAAGCCACCCAGTTACACCCGCTATAAAAAAATCCTTCTGCCTTAAATCATCACAGATCGGTGGGGCAACCTGCCCTGCCACCGGGGAGTGCGGCTCTGCTGACTCCACGGGGTCGCACGTCCCCCCTGCACCACAGTGGACCTGGCCCCGAGAACAGCTTGGTTAAAGATTCCCCTTAGGGGACGGCAGCCGGATGGGAGCTGGGTCGTGCCACGTTCAGAGCGCACGCTGCCCCCCGAGGCCTGGATTTCCAAGCAGCCTCAAGCTGGGGAACCTGGCGTGTCCCCCTGCTTCGGGAGCCGGGAGCGCAATGGCCATGTGCCAATGGAGGTGGTGGTGCGGGGAGGTGCGAGAGACGCGGCGGCAGTGCTGGCTGGCGGGAGATGCCATGGGGAAGGTTCTCGCTCATAATCATGCGAAGGGGGGAAGAGGAGGCTGGAGTTAAATAAAGAGATGGGGGGGGAATGAAGACTTAGCCTCCAGCCATTATCGATCTAATCTATCTAGCCAGCCACCCATCCCCTGACACCCCTACCTGTACCCCTCTATCTATCCCTCTATCCCTCCACATACCCCTCTATCCCTCCACTTACTCCTCCATCCCTACCCGTATCCCTCTATCCCTCCACATACCCCTCTAT
>NW_020667537.1:0-2184 GCF_002925995.2 Terrapene triunguis | reverse complement strand
CTCCACAGCCCTTGGAGTTGGTGGAATACCCTTTCTATTGACTTTAGGGGGGAGGAGGGGAAATCAACTTCAATCTGTTTTTTATGTCCAAAACTCTTCTATGTGGCACATTAAACTGATATATTTTATACTTCTGTTTTTATTGTGTCTAGAATCAGTCACAGACATCAAATATTGTAACTTTAAATCTTTAATGGAAGTACACACACTTAATTATACCATAAACAACAATTTACACACATGTGCAGAATAATTGACATTTATTGCAACCTGGTAAAAAGGAAACATTCAACTGACCCCATTGTATCTGAATTCTTCCCATATCCTTTGTGGACTCAAGCGGTGTCACAAAGGATGCTCTTCCTATTTCATAGTGCCAATTAATTACCGCTGATTAAAACTTCACTGTAAATGAGCTCTCAGGCACAAAATAAAGGCTGGATATAAAAATGTTATTCCACTCATAGCAACCAAGTCCTAATCCCAAACTTCCTCTTATTATAAAGATCATTAATCTGAAAATCTAGAGTGACATCGTGGCCCCATTAAATTCTCAACTACAATGGCTCTAGGATTCCACACCTAAAGTAAAATATTCCTGAACCCATCTGATGAAATATCCTACCATCCAACTCTTTCTTAACCCTTCTCCTGTCTGGCATTTTCATAGACACAGACTTTAAAGCCAGAAGGGACCTCCTGCACATTGGGGGCATAGAACCTCACCCACCATCTCCTGCATAATTCCCCTAACCTCTGGCTGAGTTACTGAAGTCATGATTTAAAGACTTCAAGTTACAGAGAACCCACCATTTACTTTAGTTTAAACTTGCGAGTGACCCGTGCCCATGCTGCAGAAGAAAGTGAAAAACTCCCAGGGTCTCTGCCAATCTTTCCTGGGGGAAAATTCTTTCCCAACCCCAAATATGGCAATCAGTTAGACTCCATATTTGTTTCGTGTAGTTGGGATTGTGTTTTCCAATGTACATCACTTTGCATTTATCAACACTGAATTTCATCTGCCATTTTTGGACTTAAATATCTTGAGTAATTTTTCACTGTCTGCAAACTTTGCCACCACGATGTTTACCCCCTTTTTCAGATCGTTTATAACTATGTTGAACAGCATTGGTCCCAGTACAGATCCTTGAGGGACCATGCTATTGACCTCTCTTCATTGTGAAAACTGACCATTTATTCCTATCCTTTGTCTCCTATATTTTAAGCAGTTACTGATGCATGACAGGATCTCCCATGACTGCATGCTTTGCTTAAGAGCCTTTGGTGTGCAATCTTGTCAAAGGCTTTCTGAAAGTCCAAGTACACTGGTCCAATATCCACTGGATCCCTCTTATTCACGTTTGACTCTCTCAAAGAATTCTAATAGATTGGTGAGGCATGATTTCCCTTTACGAAAGCCATGCTGACTCTTCCTCAGCGTGTCCTCTTCCTCTTCGAGGGTTTATCACATCATTCAAGTGTCCTCACATCATTCAAGCATCTGATATTTCTGTTCTTTACTGTCGTTTCAACCAATTTGCATGGTACTGATGTTAGACTTACTGGCCTGCAATTGCCAGGATTGCCTCTGTAGCCTTTTAAAAAAAACAGGCATTACATTAGCTACCCTCCATTAAACTGGTATAAAGGTTGATTTAAGCGACAGGTTACATACCACAGTTGTTAGTTCTGCAATTTCATATGAATTCCTTCAGGACTCTTGGGTGAATACCATCTGTCCTGGTGACTTATTATTGCTTAATCCATCAATTTGTTCCAAAACCTTCTCTACTGACACCTCAATTTGGGACTGTTCCTCAGATCTGTCACCTAAAAAGAATGGCTCAGGTGTAGGAATCTCCTTCACATCCATTACTGCTTTAGGTCCTGGTTCAACATGGCATTTAGGCACATACTCAGTTTTAGCACAAGTAGTCCTATTGACTTTCGTGGGACTAGGCACCAAGGTAAATGGATTTAAATCACCAATTTCAATCAATTTAAATCAGCAAGGAGGAAACCTTGATTTTCAACGATCTATTTTAGTATTTTATAGTTATTTTCTCAAAGAGATGTTGATTCTAATTCATTGTTGCAAATCAGCATGTTTTAATGCTTACCAACTACCGTATATACTCGTTCATAAGCTGAATATTTTTGGTAAAAAAATGACACATCAAAGAG
>NW_020667536.1:0-1008 GCF_002925995.2 Terrapene triunguis | reverse complement strand
CGTGGTATGCTGGCCAGGGTAAGGTGAAGCAGGCAATGTTTAGGGCATCTTTTCTAGCCCCCTCCTCGTTCTACGAGGGTGAGCAGTGCAATCCTGAATAGGGCTGCTCAGTCGCTCAAGAAGATGCCGAGCTCCACTGCTGCTTCGGTCAGTGAGGAACGACCATTATGCCTGAGCCGCCTATGTGCAGGTCTACGGCTACAGCTCCCAGTGTATCCACACCTGCTGCTTCGTCGCTCGCCCATCGCCACAGGACTGGATATGATGTGATGTCGAGACTTGCGCGTGAATTGGATTAAAGTGAGGGAGAGTTACGCAACATCAGCCTCACTCTCTCTTCCCAGTTCCTATCCTAGCCACATAAAGCAATGGCAAAAGGCAACAGTCCAAGCTGCAGTGGGACATGGGTTGTATGAGGTAGCTATAGACTCAGGACAGTGGTGGAGATGAAACCAATGACAACTATGGAGTAGCAGCAGACAACTAGGATACCTGGATACATGGGGCTAAGGCCAGGATCTGGAGGACTTAAAAAGAACCTCATCCATCAGCTGGTCTGACATAGGAGAGTCGGAAGAAATGAGGTATATGAACAACCCAGAGGACCAACAGGATGCCACTCAATTGAATGGAGGCAGCATCAGGGTGGAAGCAAGTTCCCCACCAATAGCAATAACAGAAAAAAGAAGCAGGAGACTGTTTGGAAGACCTGCACACTTCATAGAATATGAGGCCTAACAGGCTTCATGGGCTGGCCGTGGGCTATGTGCTAGTGGAGGTGTTCTAATGGGTGCATTGTACTAGTAACCTCTGGCCCCAGGAAGTCAGCAAACACTTGCATAAAGACATAACAAAAATTGTATGGCACTCGGAGGGAGGAGACTGGCTGCTGGAGGGAACAGTTTGGAGGAGGTTAGTCTGGGTGCACGTGGCTAAAATGCTAGTTGTAGTTGCAGCACTTCTGTAAATAGAACAGGAGTACTTGTGGCACCTTAGAGACTAACAAAT
>NW_020667535.1:0-2813 GCF_002925995.2 Terrapene triunguis | reverse complement strand
GCATAGCAGACGCCTTGTCTCATTTCAAGTTTCACAGTTTTTGTGAGCTTGCACCAGGGGCTAGCAGTGAACCCAAGCAGATGCCGCTGGCTCTCTGGAACCTCGGAATATGATGTGTTTGGTGGAATGGAGATTTTTGGCTCCAGCTTACAAGTTGTTTATTTTGTTTTCTTTTAAGAAGTCTTGTCAATTCAAGGATCCAGAGAATGGGTCACCTATACGGCCCTCCATGGAGGGTGGTTGTTGCAGTACCGGGTCAAGGACAATGCAGCTGCTGGTGCCCCTAGATGATCACACATGGGACAATGGGTTCTTTCTCCCCAGTAGGGCTGCTAGGCAAGAGGCCATTTGGAGATGTCTGGGAACCCCTCGGGGTTGCAGAGGAGGCAGCCAAGCAAATTGCCGCCGCCTCTTTGTGACGGATGTTCAGTGCAGGTACTCCATAGGGAGGGCAGCCAGTGACCAGATAAATGGCCTGGTAAAGGACTTAAAAGGAGGTACTGGATAAAGGAACAGAACAGGGGAGGGGGTTGGGGACTCCTCTGATTGGTATGGCAGGGAGCCAACCCCCGCTTCCCCCGTTCTTATAGCCCTCCTTAACCCTTTTATGAGGGTGGTGGATGGTAAGGTCCAAGCTATGGGTCGGCTGGGGGACCTGGATGGAAACCAAGGGGAGCTGGTGGAAGCCCCGGAGAATTTATTTGAATAAGCATGGATTTGCCTGCACTGTACACTTTATCTGCCCGGTAGTTCCAGACATCTAATAATAAAGTTGTGGCCTGATTAAAATCCATAACAAGTGTCTCCTGTCCTTCTTGCAGTGTACCCAGACAAATAGTTTCTAGCTTTTACACACACACACAAACACACACACACACACACACACACACTGGATGCATTTGCCAACCCTCAGCTTAACAGCATATGTCACTGACACAGGTATGTAAATCACTGCTTGCTCAGCTAGTTAAACCATGTCAAGTAGTGTTAATGTCAGGGTGATATGAATATATTAATTGCAAAGTAAATGAAAAGCCTGGCTGGCAAGATTTGTGGGGCCCCAGATGACAGGTGGAAATCAGCCACCTCCTCCCTCTTGTGCCACATGTAGATAGGGTCAGCCTGGAGGTTAAAGAGCTGGCATGGAATGTGGGGCCTCCAAAGAGCAGAGCCTCAGAGACCAGTTTCTTTGTTGGTATCTGAGGCCAGTCTTGATTGATAGATTAAATTGTTGATATATTCATCACCCAGTGGTTTACACTATGTGTTGACACATTTACACAGGGCTATATCCTGGCCAGCTCTTATGCTGGTGTACACTGTCGGGGATAGATGTAAAGCAGGAGTATGTGAATGGCATGTGAATGCCCTCGGAACTGCTTCCTATGGCAGAGTCTGATACACAAATGAGGGCAGGGAGTAAACAGATCCAGGGTTCTTCCCTACTCCTACCTGCTGCCTAGTAGAGCTGGTCAACCATATATAGGGCTCACTACGCTCCCCTTAAAAGCTGTTTGTGCTCTTCTGATACGCCATGTTGCTCTGGTCAGAGTGCCCCTGGTGCTTTACCCATACAGTGTGGCTTTGCACCATCCCCAAAGAGAGCTCTGCTTCAGAGGGACAATCTAATCCATAGATTGATATTGATTAATATTAGAACACCAGGCCAAATTCTGCTCTCATGTACACCAGTGTAAATCAGGAGTACCTCCATTGAAATCAATGGGGTTCCACACCAGTGTAAAACTGAAGTCAGATAAGAACCAGGCCCTGTAGTTATCAACCCCCAGCTGCCATTGTGGCTGCTGACATACACATGCTCCCTGAATGGCATTGCTGTTTATTATTCCAAGGGTTTGCTTTCTCCTCAGAACCAGAAACATAAAACCTGACAAATTAACAGTACTCCCTCACTTGTATCATTATGTTCAGTCTCACAAAGGACTGAGCAGAACTAGTTATTGAGAGATGGCCAACAAAATGATTAGAGGCCTGGGAAGACTTTTGTATGCAGAGAGATTGAAAAGATTGGAGCCATTTAGTATGGAGAGAAGGCAGATAAGGGAGGCAATGAGAGAAGTATAAAAAATAACAAATGATTAAGAAAAGGTAAATTGGTACTTCTAATGACCTTTCCATATAACACAAGAACATGGGGACATTATAGCACAGGCGTGGACAAACTACGGCCCGCGGGCCGGATCCGGCCCATCAGGGCTTTGGATCCATCCCACAGGATTGCCCCCCGGGGCGCCATGGACCACGCACTGCTCTCAGAAGCAGCCAGCTCTATGTCCCTCCGTCCCCCGGGCGGAGGGGGGGAGGGGGCAGAGGGCTCTGTGCATTGCCCTTGCCTCCAGGCACCACCCCCCGCAGCTCCCATTGGCCAGGAACGGGAAACCGGGGCCAATGGGAGCTTCGGGGGAGGTACCTGGAGGTGCGGCAAGGGCAGTGCACACAGATCCCTCCACCCCCCACCCCCCAGGGGCCACAGCACTTCTGGGAGTGGCGCGGGGCCGGAGACAGGGCAGGTAGGCAGGGAGCCTGCCCTGGCCATGGTGTGCGCCGCTACCACCCCAGAGCCGCTTTAGGTAAGTGGTGCCAGGATGGAGCCCGAACCCCTCCTGCACCCCACCCCCCAACTCCCTGCCCTAAGCCCCCTGCCTGCACCTCGCACCCCTCCTGCACCCCAACCCCCTGCCCTGAGCTCGCTGCTGCACCCTGCACCCCTGTGCACCCCAACCCCCTACCCTCCCTCCCGCAGTCCGCACCCCTCCTGCACCCCAACCCCCTACCCTGAGCCCCCTCCTGCA
>NW_020667534.1:0-2165 GCF_002925995.2 Terrapene triunguis | reverse complement strand
TGTGCTCATTCCAAAAGCGTGATGGTGTTTGACTTCCTGAATGCTGTAATGCATTCCCGGACGTACGTGCGTGTGAGTGAGATGGGCAGGGATTCCTTGGATGTTACCAGTATGGAAGAGAGGGTTGTAGTAGGAAAAGGATGGGGAAACCCTGCCCGTGTCAAAAGTTTCAGCATGAGAATAGTATCAGCTGGCTTCCTCTTGGCTGGCTGGGTCAAGGAGGCTCAGTACTCGGGAGCCCCGGCTGTTCAGAGTAAGGGGCACCACTGAATGTCCAGAGGGTTTGATGCCCCTTTTGGATGCCTGAGGGTGTGATGTATCCGTTGAAGTTTCTAGCAGGCTGTGGCCCTTTGGGGATGGGAAGTGATCTATTAACAAGTATTGTTGCCCAGGATGCCACATGCACAGTTAGCTAATTAATGGTGTTGCAACCATGTGCAGGCCTACAGATCATGATCTCATGTCCTGGCATTTTAGACTTCAAGCTGTACATCCGCAAGGGCATGTTGGGGCCACTGGCTTGTTTGTGCATTTACAGCAGTAGGACATTGGAGAAGCTAAACATACTTACCTAACCTAGATGGGTCTATTCTCATTTCTTTGCTCTCCGTCTTGAGGGGAATAAAACCACAGCTGCCAATATCCCATAGAAGTACTGAAATGCAGGAGGTTCTCAGCCTCTTCCATCCCAAAACCTCACCAGTATTCCTCTTCACTGCCATACCCTGGGTCTGTTGCGTTGGTTCCCACTGTACTTCAAAGGTGTTTCCTGCAGTGCTTCGCAGGGGACACCATGGAAATCGGAGCTACTGTTTACAGGATGCTTCTAGTGTCTGAGGACCCTCTTGTTGTAAATGGTTAAGTGAATCCGCTCCAGAACGAGACCAGAAATGTGGAATGGGAATTGGCAGAGTCCCTCAAGGCCATCCCAACTCCCATGCTGAGGCGTGCTGAACTTGGAGAGTGATTCACATTAACTAGACCCTAGTGCCAGTCATCCCAGTGCCGTCAGGTGATGGATGGAACCGTCCTGCCGCCCACCGTTGCTATGAAAAAAACAGGCACCATCCAGACAACAAGCATGGAGCTTGGCATCCTGGTGCAGATCTACAGATACGTTGTACAATCTGGATTTAATGGGTTTATACCATAATAGATGTTGGCCTGTTCTATTACAGGGGCACCCGCCCTATCCACGATTGTGGGCATACTGCCACATTGTCATACTCGGATGTGATTCTCATGTGCTGAGTCGGCCAACACATTCTAACTACAATTGGTAAGATAATGCTCAGAAACAGTGTTTCTTCTAAGAATAAATATCCAAATGTTCAAGAGACTGTCCAAGTGGATTCCACTCTTGGACCATGTCCGCCCCATGCAGGTGAGATCAGATTCTTTTTGGCCAGCAGTGTCTTGTGGAGCTACACCTGTGTCCTCGCTGCCCTGACCCTCCCTCCACCCCACTCCAGGGCATAAAGGAAGGAGTGGGCCCAACTGTCCAATCCCTTCCTCCACTCCCTCTGCTCCAGGCTCTACTACCGCTGGGTAAGAGGGAACTGGAGCAGCATCAACCCACGCAGCTTCCTAAAGCCTCAGACGCACCACGTGCGGGTCAACGGACACTACTATGAACAGTTCTGGCTCCAGCGCATGGTGCGCATGCACACCCATGTTTGGAATCCAGATAGGGACCACCCATCTCGAAGAACCTCCAGTTACAGTAAGTAACCTTCTCTTGCACACCTACAAAATGGGAAATGACGGCCTAGGAAGAAGTACTGTGGAAAGGGACCTGGGGGTCAGAGTGGATCAAAGCTAAAAATGAGTCAACAGTGTAACACTGTTGCAAAAAAGTAAACATTCTGGGATGTATCAGCAGGAGTGTTGTAAGCAAGACACGAGAAGTAATTCTTCCGCTCTACTCTGCGCTGATTAGGCTCGACTGGAGTATTGTGTCCAGTTCTGGGTGCCACATTTCAGGAAAGATTTGGACAAATTGGAGAAAGTCCAGAGACGAACAACAAAAATTATTAAAGGTCTTGAAAAGATTGAAAAAATTGGGTTTGTTTAGTCTGGATAAGAGAAGACTGAGGGGGGACATAACAGTTTTCAAGGACATAAAAGGTTGTTACAAGGAGGAGGGAGAAAAATTGTTCTCCTTA
>NW_020667533.1:0-1944 GCF_002925995.2 Terrapene triunguis | reverse complement strand
AAAAAAAATCATTGAAATGGCAGGAAAAAACAGATTATAAACTTTGGGCACTATTTTAATTTTTCATTGTGGTTTGATGAAAAATGAATTGGTACAGAGAGAGAATAATAAGAGTTCAAAAATCGCGCCCATGAAATTGTGCCAAAAGGGCATCTCTCTTTTCTTTGTAACCCTTTTGCAAAAAATCTAAAACACTTTGGCATCTGCATAGTCCATCCACACTGCTACTTCTCATGTTCTGATTGTTTGAACACCAGTCATACTTCAGTAATGTTTGCCTATAAAGCATTTTATAACTTTTTAGCCATAACTGAAAGTCTGTGCAACAAGCTGAACCCGCTGAGTCTGACAACAATTCTGCTGTGGTACAAATGCCAGCACTCACTTCCAGGGGGGAAACCACTTATCAAATATCTTAACACTGACTTCAGAAATATCCCAAATACCTGGAAGGTGGGATAGTTAGATGGTGCTAATCTGTTGATACAATTGATATAAAAGCATACAATGTCACTGTTGAAGTTTTATTTTAGAGTACAAGCCTGATGAAGTTGGGATAGGTATTGCCTTTTAGTATCTGTTGGAGATGGAAGTGAAAATCTTGTGGTGTGCTCGAGTGTGTTACTGATAGCACTGTAGGTAAGATGAAGGTGGAAAGGAATGCACAAGCCTTTCCTCCTAACTTATTTCCATATTGTTAAGATTTTGGGTGGATGGGGGATATCCTGATCCAACTGTCCCTAAACATATATTTTTGTTTGCTGGTATTGTTTAACTAAGACCACTTAGATAGTGGCCTTCAAAGGCTATAAAAATTCAACAGACTAGAATTTATATTTTTCTTCCCATGTTATGGATACAAAGAAACATTGGTTTGTAACTGAAGAACTTAGGCTATTTTATTTACTTACATTTCTAAAATGCACCCAGTCCTAAGCTCTGGGGGTAAAATTCACACCACCGAAAAGGTGCCCATATGAGACCCTGAGCATCACTTAAGTGGTGCATAGGGCCTTGTGAGGAACCTCTACACAACAGCAACTCCTAGGTGCATATAAACACATAGATAAATATTTAAATTGACACTCTGTCAACATAAAAAAGACTCCCAACTCACTAAAACCTCTTTCTCCTCAACAACCTCAACCAACTCTTCAGAAAATAGCTGGGTAAATGGACACTCTTTCTGGAGGCAGTGCGGCCTTGTGGATTGAGCACTGGACTGTCATGATTTTATTCCTGACTCTGCCACTGGCCTGCTGGATGACCTTGGACAAGTAACTTCACCCCTCCGTGCCTCAATTTCCCCATCTGTAAAATGCGGATAATGGTATTGACCTCCTTTTGCAATGTGCTTTAAGATCAACTAATGAAAAGCCTTATATAAAAGATAAATATTAAAAACCAAAAACCAAAAAGCCAGGGTCTCTCAGATGGGGAAAAACAGGAATACATTCCAGTGATGAATACTTTTCACCAAGAACATGCCAACCTGATACATACAGGAGCTGTAAATTTAAGCAACTCAGCTGCCAAGGAATGAATGAGGAGGCTACAACATCTGATGTCACAGAAGACAAGAGCCTTAATTTAGGGGAGCAGATGAATTAAGATTGGTTTGCGTCATTTAAGTACCATATATACTCGATCATAACTGGTTCGTTTATAAGCTGACCCCCCCAAGATGGATAAGTAAAAATGGAAAATTTTTATAACCCGTTCATAAGCCGACCCTATAATTCAGGGTTCAGGAAACTTTGGCTCCCGGGCCATCAGGATAAGCCGCTGGCAGGCCGAGATGGTTTGTTTACCTTGAGCGTCCGCAGGCACAAACAAAGTGTCCCAGCGCACCAACTGCTTACTCTGACGGGCCATGACAGCAACTGGTGGGGAAATTTTTTTGGGGGGGGAGAAGCTGGGAGTCAGGGGAGTAACCCGTGACCA
>NW_020667532.1:0-1148 GCF_002925995.2 Terrapene triunguis | reverse complement strand
CAGCTGAGGCACCTGGTTCTCATTCTAGGACAGTTTCTTCATCATCATCATTGTCGTCGGCATCATCGTTACATCAGTCACATTAGGCTCTTTCCAGACTGTAGATGAAAGTGTGATCCCTTCTTCGAGGAGTTCACAGCCCGAAGAGAGACAAGTAAATAGAGAGTCGGGTGAAGTGGAACATCAACCTTTGTTTGCTACCGCTCAGCTGCCACCTAACTCCACAGGCACTGAAGGACATACATCCACACCGTGTAGAGGTCAAAGCATAGGGGTTTATTACACACAGCGCTGGCGGAGTGTCACCTGGCTTATCAGGCTCAGAGACACTGTCAATCAATTGATTACAATAGAATATATAGATTTTCCATGGGCAGGGGAAGGTGACGGGGTAGGTAGTTCCACACCCTGGGATAGGTTCTGCAGCAAGACAAGATAGCACAGTAGCCAATGATTAAAAGGTTACATAATGTCTCCGCCCAAGGTCTCAATTTAGAAAGTTAACATTTAATTAATACTTTGATAAAATGTTATTAGTATAAAATATATATGTTAAATTCTGATTTGGGGGTCCACAGGAACGGAGCAACTCCTTTGATTGTCCAACAGATACATTCCTAGGGGTTAAAGCAAAGAAACAGTGAAAGCATATGGAAATAGAGATTGTCTCCTTTATGTCTTAAGGCAGGGCTTTGGTCCCTTGGAAGGGAGGTGGAAGGATGCCATATCATTATAATGACATGTGCCAATTTTTCATAAACTCAAGGTTGGATCTGTGGGAAGACTGTTTTCCCTTCAGGAGAAACACAATAGGAACAGGGATCCTTTGTTCAATTTGAAACATTGGATGAAACATAATTATTCAGTTATTGCTTTAACATCTGGCATTTCTACTGAACAAGCATATCTTAGCAAAGGCAATGTTGTCTTGTTTATTCTGCTTTCTCTTAGCTAATCACTATTAGCTAGGCCTCTGGTCTCTTAACCAAACTCTGGACTTTGGGTCTGAAAAAGAGCTGGCCCAATCCAACTACCAGGTTGTTATATAAAATACACATGGATTTTAACCCTGCAGGCACCTAAATCCCCTTGGCCAACCCAACAGCTAATGGCTTTTTCACAGCCCTCACTCATGATTTCATTGCGAG
>NW_020667531.1:0-2176 GCF_002925995.2 Terrapene triunguis | reverse complement strand
GTCCTCGAGGTCAGGCAGGCCTCTGGGTAAGGGAGTGGGGACTCAGATCCTTTCACTAGCCGATTCCACCGGGGTCATGTACAAGCCAGGGGAGATCCCCACAATAGCAGGACCAGAACCCCCCCTTTACACTTGCACTCTGTACTCATTGCATCTCTGCAGCTGCTCCCTCTCGCTCCCCCACCCATCTCTGCTGCTCTCCCTCTGGGCTTTCTCAGCACCTGGCCCCACAGCACTTCCTGGCAGCCAGATACTGCGCGTTCTACACCTGCTCCTGTGGATGTGGCCTCTCTCCTGATTCCTGAGGAAAGGAACCTTTCCAGGAAATGGCCACGGCTTCTGGGAATCCGTGTGTGGCTGGTGGACAGCACCAAAAATCATTTGGTTCCTGGTACACAAGGCAACTTAAAAGCTAAGTGCTCAGGCAGGGGCTTGAACCCTGGACCATTAGATTAAGAACCTAACACTCTACCAACTGAACTAGCCAGGCTTATTGAAAGCATCTTCCCCTTTCACCACCAAAGCGAGCAGGTAGGCAAAAGAGAGGCAAAAAAAGTCCCTGGAACCCCTCCTCTTTTTCTGCACAGCCACTGCCCATCAGCAGGATTCCTCCTCCTCCTCCTTCCTGTGCCTCAGTGTCATTAAATCTCCGCACCTAGACAGCCGGTCCGTCCGCTGCACCCCAATCCCCCAAGCCTAAGCCTCCCTGACAAAGTCCTGCACCTGGCTCCAGAGAATTAAGTTTCACATCTCGCTGGGAACTCGACTTCTTGTGCCCAGAGAGTCTCTGGCCCCCCTCAGTAGATGACCTTAGAAACATAGTGTCCGCCTTTTCTCAACAAGTACCTGAAAAGGCTTTTCTCACATGGCCTAATGGATAAGGTATCTGACTTCAGATCAGACGATTGAGGGTTTGAGTCCCGTTGTTTTTGTGCAGTTTTACCTTTGTGCTGAAAGTCCTGCTCCCTTCAGGGCTAGAGCCTCTTCTTGGCCGCTCAGGGCAATGTTCTGGCTTCAGCTAGAGCCCCGGGAAGGAATTAGGGGTTGGGCGTGACAAAGGCTGGGGCATGAGCCCCACGTGCTTCCAGTCTAGCCTTTGCCATTCCTGACTTGCCAAAGAAAATGGGCAGATCCCCGGACTAGCATGTAGAGCAGTTTCCCTCTTCCAAATGTGCGCCTGTCCCTGTGCTAAATAGCGCCTTGGGAGCCTGGGTGTTTCTCTGCTTCTCGTCAGCTGAGGAAAAGCCTCTTGGGGAATATCTCCTGCCCCACTGCAAAAGTGAGCACCTGGAGTATGAATGGTCAGATGCCCCACCGGGGGGCTGGCCCTGCTTTCCTACAGTCTTCTGATGTTGGCCACAGAGCATCAGCAGCCGCCCGCATGCTAGACTGCAGGTGGCTTTCAGTGCAGGTTTGGCATGGCAGGGAGCAGGCTGTCCAGGTGTCTTTGTAGCCCTCTGCTGGCCACACATAGGCATGGTCCTCCCCTCCTCTTGTCCTGCCCTCAATTGCTCTGTGGCTTTTAAGCCTTCCCTTGGAGCTGTTAGCACCAGCCGCCTCTGCTCTAGATGCCCAGAGGAGGAAAGGTGTGCTGGGCTCCAGCCTGGGACTCTTCCTCCCTCCTGCCTATCCCTGCCTATTAAGCCTGGCCCTGGCACTGCTTCCTTTAAATGCCATGTGGGCAAGGGGAAGAGGGTGGCAGCTGCAGGTACAGGGACTAAAGTTGTGGACATCAGGTGAAGCAGCGAGAAAAACAACCATATGGTCAATCCGCAGGAATCTCTAGCCAGACTGTTAAGTTCTAGGACCCCAACCTATAGTGGCCATCCTGTTGAACCAGCTGGACCAAAGACCTATCTCCAGTGAGCATCAGTCACCCAGCAGGAGGGGAAAAAAACCTCACTCTACTTTACCCCGAGACAGGGTAGCTAAGCACATCGAGCTCCAAGGCTTTGTAGCAAACCAACATATCTCCAGAAGGTCCCCCTGAAATTTGAACTCAGATTCCAGGATTTAAAGTCCTGAGTGGTGCCTATTACGCCATGGGACCTGCTACAATTTTGATTTCTAGACCCCTGTGACTCTCAGCTTGCTGGCTTGCACTCTGCACTTATTGCTTCCCACTAGCAGCTTCCTCTCGCAGGACTCTCTCTCCTGCTCCATCGACTGTGGTCCT
>NW_020667530.1:0-1422 GCF_002925995.2 Terrapene triunguis | reverse complement strand
GAGAGGAGTCTAAAAGAGCTTGACTTGTTTTGTCTAGCAAAACAAAGACTGAGAGCGGCTATGCTTGCTCTCTCATTATATACAGCAAAGGGGTAAATATCAGGGAGGGTGAAAAGCCATTTAAGCTAAAGGAAAATGTTGACAGAAGAACAGGCTTCCAATAAGGGCAGTGGGGGCAACCAACCTAACTAGTTTTAAGATAGAGCTTGATAAATTTATGAATGTGATTATAAGATGGGGTTGCCTATGATTAGCAGGGGAATGGACTTGATGACCCAGGATGTCCTTTCCAGTCCTATGTCCTATGTTCTTAAGTCAACTGGTGTCTTTCCTTTGACTTTAATGGGAGTTGGATTGGGCTCCGTCAGCTTGTCTACCTCCTGAGCCAAAGGAGTAACTATTATCTTTTTGCCTGGCTCTTGCCTTCAGCTGGTCTAAGGGAGACATGATCACATACACAAAGCCAGCGTATTAAGCAATCCAATATTACGGTTGAATAATGCATATATAAATTCATATGCAAATTTGGTGCAATCTTCAGGCCTGGTCAGGGTGATAAAGTTTAGACACCCCTGCATAAAATCATGCTCTTTAGAGTACTTGCAGAGAGGTTTGGTTTTCGGGGGAGGGGAGGTACAGCATATCCAATGACTGTTGGCTGGATCAACTCTACTTATTATAAGAAAGATATTGCTAAGAGAGAAAAGGCACAGCACAGGCCAATCAGCATAAAGTTTCTGAGTGCATAAGTTATGAAGAAAGATTAGTGAGACATGGCTTACAATAAGGGGGAAAAAGAGGATATCATGGAGGTATATAAGATTCTTGAAAGGCCAGACTGAACCAGTAAGCTGATTAGAATAGTATTTTTTTATTATTATTTTGTAAAACTAGCAGTCATGTTCCATTTGAGGGGCCTAGCTTTCACAAGAAGAAATGCAGGCAGAAAAGGTAGTGAGGTAAAAAACAGAACAGCAAGCAATAAAAGTATTTGAATCAAGTTTAAACCAAAATCAGTCCCAATGGACTTGACTAGAGTAAACATAATTTAGCCCTGCAAGGGTAAAAGAGCTCATTTTTGTGAAAAGTAAAAACGTGAACTTGTGCCAATTTGCCAGTCTCCATTCATCTCATACTTCTGCTGGTCAGCTTACATTTCCAGTCATGCATGCCAATTAAAGAATTAGTATTCCTTGGAGAAGAGGTGTTTGGGGTCTGGTGAGTTCTTTGACAGATGAAAGTAGTGTGTAGACCAATGGTTCCCAAACTTGTTCCGCCGCTTATGCAGGGAAAGCCCCTGGCGGGCCGGGCCGGTTTGTTTACCTGCTGCGTCCGCAGGTTCGGCCGATTGCGGCTCCCAGTGGCCACGGTTCGCTGCTCCAGGCCAATGGGAGCTGCTGGAAGCGGCGGCCAGTATGTCCC
>NW_020667529.1:0-1562 GCF_002925995.2 Terrapene triunguis | reverse complement strand
TGTACTTATAAGTGTATACTCAGCACTGAAGTGCTGATATGTTAAACAAAGTAGACTGATAACCCTTAAGAGTCTTTCAAATTCAAAAATATAATTTAATTTTTATGCTTTGATGATTTCTTTTTAATATTTGACTTTGTTATTTTTCTCTGATCCTGTTATATACCTAACATTTTCTGGGCAAATGGGTAATTCACAGGCCCCTTTGTTTGTATTATCCAAATAGGTAATTAATCAAATCTGGAAGCTAGATTGTACACCTGAAAAATAAATATTTATTGACAATGTAAAGATACATTCATAAAGACCAAGTAAAGGTTATTTTATTTGAGAGGTGTAACATGGTATGCACTGACTTTTTAAATTATTACATGGATTTCTAAATTTAAAAATAGTCCAGAAAACTAAAAAGGCAGTTTCTAAAATGTATAGCGCCTAATTTTGATCCCACAGCAATTTTAAATCTGTATAGCTCTTTGGAATTGATTTGATTTATTCCTGATTTATACTAGTGTAAGTTAAGGCAGAAATTAATTATAAATAAAACATACTTTCATGAGACCTGCCCTGTAAGTAAATGACACAGGCATTCCTTATATAAGATACTTGATTTTCATCAACTGAATTGTTGATAAGCAGTTGTTACTTTAGCTAAAAGTTGTTATACTTGTTCTGCACCCTCCATCCACATGGTCCAAAACTCCTGGGAGGGGTCACATAACCCTTTTTGTCTTTGTTGGTGTTTGTGATTAATTTATCCCTACAGTTATGTTAACTGAAGGGTGTATTAAACTCCATTGAGACCGATGGGTGTGACCTCGGCCCATAACCAGCTTTCACCCTGCTTATAACAAAATGCCCCCGGCTCAGCTTTGCTTTATGTCCTGATGAGGCCTTTAATGGTGACAGCCAAAAACCAATCCCAAACAGATAGAAAAGGAATACTTTAACAAACTACAAATGGTACGAGCTTAATTATTTACCTATATCCAATGTCTTTCTGTCCAGACTGTTTCACATCACCAACACAAAATAATTTTATTCCCACCCAAGTCTTTTGGGTGCTTTTCTCCCCCTGAATTTCCTTTCAATGTGCTCCTGAGGTTGTTGAGATGTGGTGGCTGTGACTGTTTTTACCCATTCTGTTCTAATGGGGGACTTGTTACTGTCATAACTTTTCCAGCCTCAGCTTCCACAGCTGCATTCTCAGTTTCAGGGGGCAGCCACACTGAAATCTTATCCTCCTGATACCTCCCTCGATGGTTCTTGTAAATAACTTTGGGTTTTGTCATGGGACCCAACTGTATCCAGTATGCCACTGTGCTATAGAATAAGTCCTCCAGGAAGCATAGTGATGCTATGCTTCCTGTACACTCTTAGAATCACAGATATGTAGGACTGGAAGGGAGACCTCAATAGATCAATATAATCCAGCCCCCCAGAACTGAGGCATGACTAAGTATTATTTAAATCATCCCTGGCAGGTGTTTATCTGGCGCTCTGGGCTGGAAGAGGTAATTCCCAGGATGACCAGCAGGAGGCGCCACGCCAGTGAGTTGTCA
>NW_020667528.1:0-1311 GCF_002925995.2 Terrapene triunguis | reverse complement strand
CCACATCAGCTCCTCCCAACCTGGCTCTGCAGGCAGCAGATGAGTCCCGGCGGAGGTGGAGAGCGAGCGACGGAGGAAGGGGGGAGAGGAATGAGTGAGGACAGGGCCCTAGGGGAAGAGGTGGGGCAGGAGTGGGGCCTTGGGGGAAGAGGTGGGGCAGGGGGTGGGCAAGGGTGTTCAGTTTTCAGCAATTAGAAAGTTGGCAACCCTACCACGGAGGCATAATGCTTCTAACTCTTCTTGGAGGACAAAGCGGGGGAAGGGCCTGCTTCCTCCCAACATGGCTTCTAGAATGATCTGCAGCAAGTTTGTGTCATGGGGTACAGTCACTGCTGGGGTGCCTCCTTGTGGTCACATCTGGGGATTATCTCCACTCCAGTTTGGCGCCTCTTTCCTTGCTCCATTGTGTGCATGTCTGTCTGTCTGTGTGTCTCTCTCTTTTTCTGGGATTCAGGGTATTCCTTCATGACTCACTCCTCTGTCCAGGTCACTGTACATTCCTTCCCTTCCAGGGAATCAAAGTCCCATTGGATGACTGTGCCAAGCAATCTTTGGCTCCACTGCCTGGTCTGTGCCACTTCCACAGCAGCTGGTAGGGGAACCCAGGCCTGCCCACTACGCCAGATTCCAGTTCAGGACCCTGTGTCCGCAACTATGGGTCTGCTTGCATCCAGACCCTGTTGCTGTTTCCCTAGACTCCTTCCTACTTCTCTGCTTTTATATTCTGGCCTTCCTCCTCTCTGGGCTTATCAGCCCAAATTCCCTCCTCCCAGGGAGTGACTATAGACTGCTTCCTCTGCAGCCCCTTCCCTTTTCTTTTTTATTGTGAAGCAGACTTGACTGAATAGTCTATAGCTGCCACCAGCTATAATTCCTCAATACTTAGCGATTTATATCCTCTCACTCTGCCCTGTGTCTTTCAGGTAATGTAACAGCACCTTTTTAATAATGCTCCATGTTTTTACTAAATAAGTGTACATTTTTTTACCTTAAGATGTTCAAATGCCTCAAAAAGCTTTTCCCTTTCTTTATCAGAGCCCTTGCAGACCCATAAAAGATGATCACGGGTTTCTTCCACCTTACAGGATGTCTGTCTATTCAAACAAGATTTTTGTTTAAGCCACAATGGCCATAATCCTCAACTCTAGGGGACAATTCAAAAAATCATCATCTTTTTTCATTAATCCATTTTTTTTGCTTTTGAATTCCTGTTTACTCAGGTATCAGAGGGGTAGCCGTGTTAGTCTGAATCTGTAAAAAGCAGCAGAGGTTCCTGTGGCACCTTTAAGACTAACAGAAGTATTGGGAGCA
>NW_020667527.1:0-1384 GCF_002925995.2 Terrapene triunguis | reverse complement strand
AAGATAAAAAACAAATAACCCTGTGGCAAAAGCTGTCACCTTCGGAATAGAAGAATGGGGTGACGGGGTGCAACTCACCACTCCAGCGCCTCCTGCCAGCTGTCACGGGGATTAGCTCTTCTCACCAGTGCGCTCTCTTCTGATGGTGCCTCACCACTGTCACTTCTGCTCTGGGACCCACATCACTCCCAGGACGGTGGTGTCCTCTTCAGTGACACAGCCCTCCGGTCAAGTTACTTCATGACTGTGGTGATGAGGGGCAGGGAGGGACCCAGGCCCGCCCACTACTCCGGGTCCCACCCCAGGGACCCTGTAGATGGCCGCCACTTGCTGCGTCCCCTCCGACTCCTCTGTAGATCTCCCTGGGCCACTTCCCTGCGGCCCCAGCACACTCTTTGCCCTTGCCTCAGGGCCTCAGCCTGCAGATCCCTGCAGCCTGCCAGGAGCTGCCTGTAGCTCCCTGGGTCTCTGCCTGCAGCACTGCTCTGTCCAGGGTGCTTGCTACCTGCAGCCTGTCCTCCACCCTCCTCAAGCTCCAGGGAGTGACTCCCACTGCTCTGTTCTGCAGCCCTTCTTATATTAGCCAGCCCGGCCCCGATTGGCAGCTCCTCTCAGCCCCTCTCTCATTGGCTGCCTCATGCACAGCCTACCAATGGCTCTATTAACCCCTTAGAGCTCAGTGTGGGGCAGGTGCCCCCTCACAAACGGCCACACTGGGTCAGACCAACAGTCCATCTAGCCCAGTATCCTGTCTTTCAACAGTGGATGGTAGCAGATGCTTCAGAGGGAGTGAATAGAACAGGGCAATTATCAAGTGATCATCCCCTGTCGTCCAGTCCCAGCATCTGGCAGTCAGACGTTTAGGGACAGCTTGGGAAGGGGAAAATACCAGTGTGGTGGATGAGACATGAAACTCCTGAGGTAGCTAATGGAGAACAACAGTGTCCTTCCTGACACAAGGAAGAAAGGAGAGCAGCAGAATACGGACCCTGGACTTCAGAAAAGCAGACTTTGACTCCCTCAGGGAACAAATGGGCAGGATCCCCTGGGAGAATAACATGAAGGGCAAAGGGGTCCAGGAGAGCTGGCTGTATTTTAAAGAATCCTTATTGCGGTTGCAGGAACAAACCATCCCAATGTGTAGAAAGAATAGTAAATATGGCAGGCAACCAGCTTGGCTAAACAGTGAAATCCTTGCTGATCTTAAACGCAAAAAAGAAGCTTACAAGAAGTGGAAGATTGGACAAATGACCAGGGAGGAGTATAAAACTATTGCTCAGGCATGCAGGAATGAAATCAGGAAGGCCAAATCACACTTGGAGTTGCAGCTAGCAAGGGATGTTAAGAGTAACAAGAAGGGTTTCTTCAGGTATGTTAGCAACAA
>NW_020667526.1:0-1016 GCF_002925995.2 Terrapene triunguis | reverse complement strand
ACTGCTATTTTGACAGGGTTTCTGGGAAGCAAAGGGAGGATGATGGAATTAACAAACTTGGGCTCTCCTGGGCACGCATCCGATTGCAAAGGACCTTCAGGGAAAGGGAGAATGGCTGGGCCAGTAGCGGGCTTGGTCAAGCCTGGCTTTCCTTCTGACGTGTCTGTCTGAAGCTTTTTCACATCACCGACACCATGAGTGTCTGGAGAGGCTGGCACTGGCTTTGCCTTCTCCGGGGGAACAGGCTCTCCATCTATATGTTCCTTCTGATTTTCTGGTAAGGTGTGGAGAGACACATGCTCCTCTTTAGGAGGGAGAACTTTAACCCAACCCACTGTTTTTTCCAGATGTGGAGAGAAATGACTGGCTTCAGAAGGGGAAGGATGCCGATGCCCATGCCCATGTCCGTGCTCTTGCTTATGCTCATGCTTGTGGGGGTGCCGGTTCTCCTTCCTTCCATGGTGGTGATGATGTCCATGGCTTTCATCATCATCTTGATCGGGTTTTTGAGATCCACGGCCAGGGTGCTGCTCCTGTTCTCCAAGGGCAGGAGCCTAAATTGGCAAACAGCAAACCCATGCATATATTAGAGCTACTTAAAAACCTTTCTCTGATATAAAGAAAGGCTCAGACCTAGTCTCTACTCAGGATCAGTCTGAATTCCAGCAGTCAGTGCCAGCCATTGATGCAGATGCACTAGTTCAAACTCCCGTGGTAGACAAGCAAAGCAGCTGCAGTACATAGGGGAGATTACCCTTGCTTGGAAGCGGAGTAATTCGGCTATTTCTTAATTTCTTAATTTCGCTCTCCCTCTATTATTATTATGATAGAGCCAGCCCTGGCAACAAACTTTTTTGCCGCCACAAGCAAAAAAAAAAAAAAAAAGAGCGCCGCCCCACTGTAACAACAACCCCCCCTGAGTACTGCCCCGCCATAACAACCCCCCCTGAGTACTACCCCACTGTAACAACACCCCCCGAGCGCCACCCTGCCGTAACAACACCCCCCCCGAGCGC
>NW_020667525.1:0-1176 GCF_002925995.2 Terrapene triunguis | reverse complement strand
GGTTGAGAACCACTGCTGTAGACGCTACCTATGCCAGTGGAAAGGGTTCTTATGGCAGTGTAGATAATCCACCTCCCCAGGAGGGGGTAGCTCAGGCTGACAGAGGAAATCTTCCATCAACCTAGCATCAGTGTTGAAGAGCCAAGGAAAGCCTTTAATACTTGCAGTCTAGCACTTCTTGCAAAAAAAGTCCTAACAGTTTCCTTACAGAGGTCTTCTGCACAGTCTTGGCAACACAAGATGTGTTTGGTCTGCAGTATAAAAGTGTGTTGGAAGGCCAGCAGAAGTTTATGAAAATCTGAGTTATAGACCATATATCTATATGGTATAATGTCAACTTTTTGGCTATGCATTACTTTGGCTTCAGCAATTGCATCTAAAACATAGGGGCACCCAAACAGGAAAGTACAGGGGTTAGAGCAGCAGACTGGGAGACCAGCACTCCAAGTTTCTGTTATCCGCTATGACTCTGAAAACACACACGCAACCTGGCTCTCATCTGGGCTCTGAACAGATGGTAGCAGTTATCCATTGTCTAACAAGAGGGTTTTGTGTTGATTACATGGCACAGGCGATTCAGGACCAAAGACTTGGTCTGTAGAGTGTGTTAGTCCGCACTAGAGGGGTGTAAATTCTAGTGCGTGCCAGGGTGTTGCGCAGTATCTGGCTGGTGTAGACCTGGAGTTCCCTAGTGCATGTTAATGTAGTCCCATTTCAAACAGGACTACTTTCATGTGCATGGAGAACACTGAGTGCATGTCAGCAGGGTCCACTCGGGCCAGTTAGTGTGCAACACACTAGTGTGCATTAGAATTTGCACTTCTGCAGTGTGGACTAATGCACCATTTAGATAAACCCTTAATGGCAATGAATGGAAAGGAGACTGTTTACTGAAGCCACTGGAAACAGACCCTGTAGTGCTCTCTGGCTGCCTGGCTGCCAGACTAACAAAGTTTGTACGGCCTGTGCCAGGAAGAGAGGCTCTCCCCAAGCCTTGTCTTGGACTCAGCAGTTATGGAAAAGGACTGCAGCCAACGCTACAGGGCATTGACTCAAAGACGAGCACCACCTAATGAAGCACCTACACCACTTCCTGCACCACGTAGTGATGCCTTGGTGGTCTCCTATACCAGAACTTGACCTGACCATGCTTAGCTTGTGAGATCTGACGGGAGC
>NW_020667524.1:0-1078 GCF_002925995.2 Terrapene triunguis | reverse complement strand
AAAAACAAAAGGGGTAGATTGCCAACTGAGCATATATCCATCATCATCATGGGCACATGGAATTTTCCATGTGTGCAACCTTGTGTCTCTACTTTTCAGATGCAAACAACCGTGGCACACACTAGCACCTGAGTGTAAGTTTTCAACAGTCTAACACCTGCACTGCACAAGTAATAGTTTACAAAAGCAAACCCAACAAGCTTCCTACAGCTTTCATAGTGCTGAATACTGATATTATGTTATTGCTGTAGAAACTCAGGCCCTAAGTCATTACAGTGTTCTAGTTTCTCACACTCATAACCACGACCAAAATCAGCAAACACCTTTCACTTCATTTTATCTGGAATTACTGTGCAATGTATAACACTCGTGTAGAGTGGAGGGATAATGTCACTGAAGTGCATCCCCAAGAAGGAAGCAGAGAACTGCAGTCTGCCTGTGCAGCTACTCTGAGACATGAAAGGAAGACTCCTTCCTCTGCCCGCCCCTACGCGTCTGTCAGATGCCCATCCCAGCTGATCACTCAGGGCAATGGCATGGATATTTGGTCCCTAGTGAAGAGAGATTATCATTTTGGATCAGTCACCACTGGTCTTACAAGCGACTAGTCCCATTTGAAATGCAGGGTTAGTGGGTTCTTCCGGTATGTACCAGTGGGAAAAAAAAGCAGGATCTTACAGGTCAGATCTGGGGGGAATTCAAAGACCTTTGTTAAAAGCACTTTCATGAGCAATGACTAGGAGCTGGCTGGAAATTCTCTCTTTTGCAAAATTAAATTTTTCCTATAGAAAAATTTCCATTGAGAAAATTGAAATGATGGCTCCCCAGGTCTCTGTTTCCCCACCACCCAGCTGCTTCTCCAGTAATCAGGCTGTGGAGGGGTTGGTGAGCCGGGAAGGTGGAGAGCCACTCGGGATGGAGTGGGGCATCAGCCTCCAGCAGCCCATCTGGAAGACTTGTCTCTTCTGCCACCAAGAACTGAACTGACAAGCGTTTTCCAGGCAAGCAGCCAGCAAGCTGAGACACTCCATGTCAATGTTCCCAAAAGGGAATTTTTCTGGAAATCCCTTTTTGAGAA
>NW_020667523.1:0-1146 GCF_002925995.2 Terrapene triunguis | reverse complement strand
CTATTATTGTTTAACAGTGCGATTTAAACTGCGATTAATCGTGATTAATTTTTTTAATCGCTTGACAGCCCTAGTTTTAATGTTTTATTTTAACAGAGTAGGGACTAATTGTGTGTGTGTGTGTGCGCGCGCGCATGTGTATGTGTATTCTTCACCATGCCAGCAGTACTGATCACAGTAGAGCAGTGGTTCCCAAACTTTAACAATCTGTGAACCCCTTTCACTAAAATGTTGTGTCTTGCGAACCCCCTCTTAAAAATGAATATTTCCAGGAATTTTCTCCTTTACCTGAGTTTAAATTATAAAAGCAGTGATCTTGGAAATATAAAATTTGTTTTTATGACATGCTTATTACACACTATTTATTATTAATTATTATTTATCATTACAGTATTTTTACTACATTATGAAAACGGCAACGCTCTTCCAAGATCTCACTTTCATAGCTTGTATCACTTTGAATAAGCCTGTTATAAGACAAGGCTCCTATGTTTCATCAAGGATGTGAAACAGCATGAAGGTATTTAAGAAGCCAACTCAGAGTTCTCCTACACAAGCATTCAGGTCTTGAGCAGTCCAGGCAAACAATGCACGTTACAACAAAGCTTAAACTTGTTCTTCATAATAATTTTAAAAACAATACAAGCTGCCTATTTACTTTTAAAAACAGCAAAAAATATCTACCTCCCTTTCCATTTCTTATCAGGAGTCTTGAAGTTTAAATCTCCTCAGTGTGATAGATATGCTTGCTTTGATCTGCTTAGCTCTGGGAAGTCCAGGGGCTCCAGGCTGCTGGCCCCATGCTGCCCCGGGTTTCTAGGGACAGCTCTGTCCGCCATTAGGGAATTTTTTCCCGAGAACCCCCTGTAACATTTCGCGAACCCCCAGGGGTTCACGAACCCCAGTTTGGGAACCACTGCAGTAGAGCCATCAGAAGAGCTTCCAGAGAGTTTTGATACAATGAATATAAGACACAGTTGCATTTTAATACAGTAACATTGTACAGCCGGTGGGATGATAAACACACACTATATGAAGGTCCAGATTCTAGTCCTTGTTTGGTGGCCTTGTTTGATTGCATCTAGTCAGGGCTGGCTCCAGCATTTCTGCCGCCCCAAGCAAAAAAAAAAAAAAAAAAAAACCCCC
>NW_020667522.1:0-3176 GCF_002925995.2 Terrapene triunguis | reverse complement strand
CTCACACGGAGGACGGGACCTCCCTGGCCTCCTGACCCTCTGATTAGTCTGCCCGCCCTGTCAATCAGGCTGATCTGGAGCATTGGCCTCTCCCCATTGTTCCTGGGGACTGTCAGTCTCAGGCTCCTGATTTGCCATCGACCCTTCCCCTTTTAGTACTGGGAGCAAGCCAATCAAAACACCCCCACTGAATGTTAGTAAGGGGGCAACAGTCCCCTTACATTCCCCCTTGCTAAAATACTGCCACATCCACAATATTCACACCGGTACATCCGGGCCCCATAGTAACAACATATACCCACGTCATTTTATATCAACAATCCACTAGCAATTATCAAAAGAACATTTAACATATTTAACATTCCACATCTACTTCTTAATACCATACATAACAATATTCATTAAAACACTACATAGAACCAATAACATAATTATCTCTAAGTCTAACAGGAAGTACACTCTTATTAGCCCTCTGGGACCTTCTTAAGACTGGTGGTTCGTTACCCATATTTTCTATTTCCCTATCCTCAGGTAATACTGGGTCAGTTTGAAGGATCTGGCCATTCTTGTTAGGGTTTGGGTTTGCCCCACTCTGTCCCCCTCTGTATTCGGTTTGTGGGTCTAGAACCATTTCCCAATTGGTTTCAGCCTCCTCGGAGTGTACTGATCTACGCTTCCTATGGTCCCTGTCTGGACTAAGAGTGCAATGTTTCAACTGGTCCCTATGTACTACTATCCCAGGACCTCCTCGTTCAGGCTGGTTAGCGTACACTGGCAGTTCGGGATTGTTGTGGATGACCACAGTGGGGGGATTTGGCTTCCATTTGTCCTGTATTTTATTACATCTCCGGCGTCTACGGCTACGAACTGGTACACAGTCACCAGATCTGATGAGAGTCCCACTGGACTTGCTATCATAAGTCCTTTTCCTACTTTGGGCTGTCTCTTTAGTTGTACTGAGAGCAACTTTCCAAGCTGTCTTCAGCCTGTCATGGTGACCTTTGACCTGGTCATCATAATTGGTCACCTCATTCTTAGAAAAGATTTCTTGATGCTTCTCTGGCAACGCCCTTATGTTAGCCACATGTGCAGGAACCAGCCCTTGGCGTGCCGCTTGAACTGGAACTGGCAGTTTCCCATCACATCTTTCTTGAAGAAAGGTAACTCGTCCTCCCTTCTCCCTCATCACCTGCAGCTCATTTCCTGGTACACAGCTGTGTTCGTCAAGGATCTTCCCTCTCCAAGGAGGAATAATGGTCTTCCGTTCTCTGCCCACTTTAACATTTCCCATATGCCTTGTGGGGCCCAGGGAAAGACTCTGCCTCTCCGCTCGAGCCAGTACTTTACTCAGCACAGCATTCTTCGTAGAGTGCTCATGACAGTTCATCCTCCTGGTCCCTTCTCCTGGTAAGAGTAGCTCCTTCAGCTCACTAATGATGTTCATCCCTAGAATCCCTGGGACTCCTTCTCCTATATGGCTCCCTTTTGAGGCTTTGTCTTTCAGGATGAAGATGCATTTTCCTGGCAGTGTCTGGCCCATATACTCTATGTCTGCTTCAAGGCACCCCACCACTGGGATTGCCAGTCCATTAACAGCTGTTAGACGTACAAACCGTGTGCTGTGCATGGTCAGGTCCTTGTCCTTCAGATATTTTTGAAAATGCGACTCAGTAATGGTGGTGACTTCTGAGCCAGTATCTAACAAACATCTGGTCTTCACCCCTGCTATACATACTTCAGCAGTTAGACAGTCTCCAAATGCTCGCTTACAGAAGTCGCTAGATATGCTGGCACTGCCCACGTTCCTCTCAACACTGTATGCAGAGGGATTTTCTACAAAGGACAGGCCTAGGAATCCTTCTGCCACTGCTTGGCCTTCTACTGTAGATGGACCACTTGCTCCTGGTGCCCCATTGGTTTCGAGTGCCTGGGACTCTGTTCTCCTTCTCAGTGGACATTCTCGGCTAGTATGTCCTGGCCTTTCACAAGTGTAACAAATGTATCTTCCCAGCTCGTCCTTCAGTGGGGCTCTTCGGGATCCTGGTGCCCTTGGATACTTTGGCATACTAATGGGATTTTTTTCTTTCAGCAACTCGGTCATTACTTTCAGTATCTCCCCCTGTTGGACCGCCAGTTTTTGGACAGCTTCACTTAAGCTTTCCAATGTTAGCTCTGTTTGGGGCAGGGCCTTTTCCCCAGCAGCTGCATTCACTAGGCCCCCACTTCGTGTATGGGGGTTAGGCTTGGCCGCCTCTGCCACAGGAACTTCCTCTTCTTCTGACCACATAATGGCAGCCTGCATGAGTTCAGGGAACTTCTTACTGGGCTCTTCTTTAAACCTCCTTTTCATTTCACGTCGGAGGGAGTCGTCACGGAGCCCCAGCACCAACTGCTCTTTCAGAACCGTATCTGGGTCTGGAACTCGCTGAGGGTCTCGCCGCTCCACTCTGCTCATTTTCTCCTGGAGGTCATATGCATATGCCCGGATAGTTTCACCGGGCTCCTGCTTTCTCTCAAAGAACTCCTTTAGTCGGGTTCCAATAGGTACCTTGTCCCCATACACTTCTAGGAGGAGTTCAAATACCTTTTCCACATTTTTTTTGTCCGCCCCTGTCATGAACTTTACTGTGGCCTTGGCCTGGCCCTTGAGGTGTTCCTCTATGAAGTCTACATGATCTTCTTCAGGTACTCTTAGCACACGCAGAGCTGCCTTCACAGACTTGACCCACTCCTCTACCGTAATGTCTCCTGGTCTTGTCGGGAAGCCACCAAACTCTGTGACCTTCCGCTCCCGTGGGACATAAATAGTAGGGGGTTTCTTAGCTTCTGCTGCCTGTTGGTCTATCACTGCCTTAGCCAGTGATAAGGCTTCTCTCTGTTCTGTTCTAGCTTGCTGTAATGCCTCAGCTTGGTCTGATAATCTGCGCTGAAGTTCAGCAAACTGGGCCCGTAGTTCTTCAATTCCAGCCATGGTAGGATGCTCAATCAGGCCTGGACCGTGCAACTAGAATTCAACCAGTAAACCAATGGGGTGGACCCTGTGGATAGGATCCTGTTCGTGACGCCAATTATGTAAGCGGGGGAATGGTCCCGCTATTGTGGGGAACTTTCCGGGCTTCTGCACTACCTCGGTGAAGTGGGCTAGCGAAAGGATCTGAGTCCTCGCTCCCACTTCC
>NW_020667521.1:0-3711 GCF_002925995.2 Terrapene triunguis | reverse complement strand
CAAACTCATCTATTATGCGCATGAACAGCCAGCTGCAAAGGTACTATCAGGCTAGCCAATATGTTTTCCAAACATAGGCGCTAGAACAAGGTCACTCCCGCCTCAATTCCGAGGGAACAGTTTGCCGTTCTTCAAGGCTTATGATTAGGGAGCAACACATTCCTACATCCCCCCCTATTTTATTTTATATGCGGTGTTTAAACAAAGCACCTTTGCAGGATAGCATACACAACGCCACTAGATTGGGTAAACATTAAACAAAGCAGCAAAGCAAAACGCCAAAAATCAAAACTAAGGCCCCATACTATAAAAGGGTCTTTATCCACTCTAAGGGTGGCTATAACTAAATATAATTCCACCAAGGAGGAAAAACATCCTGGCAAATAGCTTAAGCATAACATTTCAGCATATCAATTTGCTATTGCATGCAATTACTATTATCAGTAAGCTTAAAACAGCACATTTCTTTTACTGTCTCACACCCCAAATATTGCTGGGTGATTTGCAGACAGGAACAAGGCAAGTACTTAACAGACCTTGCATTTTCGGGGCAACGGCCAGGCAGAAATCAGATTGATTTAATACTTCTGCCAGGTGGACCCAAATGTCTTGTAGTGTGGTGTCATTAACATACACACAGCTATCATTAGCTTGAAAAAGTAAGTGTCCTGTCAGGTGTAATCCCAGGAGCACTGACTAAAATTAACTGGGCATACCAGGTGGTTTAATTTCCCAGATGTCTTGGTGAATTACCCAATCCCACATGCATCCTCCCCATGGACCCGGCAGGATTCGGTATGTGCGAGCCCACACCCCCTCAACCGGTCCATATGCTTGGAAGGAGCACTGAGAACGTCTGCACTTCCACTTAGAAAGCTTCCAAGTATGTCTCCATGGCCACAGATCAGATGGTACTCCTGATGTGTCTGTAAGGGCAGTGGGCCAAGCCTGAACATGCTAGATCCCACTGCAATGCCTTCCCAGCCTCAGTGATACTCAATACCATTTCTGTCAGCAACTTCTGGGTCATTGTCTGTATTTGGATGTGTTACAGGGGTAATAGTGTAATAAATGAAATGGCAGGAGCAATGGCAACAAGGTGCCTTTGGTACTTGTCATTTAAAATCCAATTAGGGAGGGCAATACATACTAAAGGACTTATCCAAACACAGGGCGCAGCCTGTAGAATAAACCCCAAAATCCAATCAATACCACATTCCCAAGAATGGGTTCCACAGGTTTCTTCCTGCCAATGTATAATTCTTTGTTTCTTCACCAGGGTCAGTTCTTAATGTCTCTTGTAGTCAGGAATCCCTGGACTTTGTGGTTTCAATGAAGCAAGTGTTCCTTCTTCTCTTTTCCTGAAACAGTCATGGTTCAGCATCATACAGGGGAGAGGTTACTAGCACATCACCCTGTAATGGTTTTGTGTCTCCTAGAAAAATCTAAAGGCACAGTAGGTCTGTCAGTGGACAAGGGAGAGGTTACTAGCACTTCACCTTGTCTTTTTTTCTTTTTCCTGCTGTCCAGACGGCACAGCAGAACTAGAAGGAGAAATAGGCTTATCATCAGTCAGAAAGTCCTCCCGAGGTGGAGGGGTCTTTTTGCAGTGAAAAGCATGGGTCCAGGCAGTCAGTCCTTGGCACTTCACAGCAGTGTTGGTGGTTAACAGGACTTGGAAAGGGCCTTTCCAGCATTGAGCCAAAGCAGTCTTTCGTTGATGGACTTTACATAGACTCAGTTTCCTTGTTTCAATTAATGGCAGGGGTGCTAGGGTCTTTGAGTAGCACTTCTCTACCTGTGAGAAAAAACCTAACACATTTCATTAATGCATTGTCTGTATTTTGCAGATCTTAGTTGCTTGGGCACATTTAAGCCCCCCCCTTTGTCTTGGGGGTCAGCCAAGTTTTGGCTGTGACCTTGGATGAGCCTGCAAGCTGTATTTTCCTCTCAGTTAACTCATTCTGTGCTTTTTCCTCTTCTCTTCTTGGCTTCTCTTAACCTACAAAGGAAACCTTCACTCTTCCAGTAAAATAACTTTATTACAGAGCTTTGGAGCAACAAACCGGGACAAGCACACCCACTTTTGAGGAGTTCACTCAGTACAACCTCAGGTGTCTAATTGCTTTCCTCCCTCCCCAGCCCTCTGGCTAAAAATCTGAAGTAGCCAGAAGGATCCCATGGGCAATATGGGGAGTGGGTTAACTTTCCATGTCCTTGTTTCCAAAGACTGTTGGTATGCAATTTTTAACAACAATTTTTGCCATAAAACACAAAAATAATTCCTATTGTGCCAGTAAATGCATGGTACATTGAATGCTGTTTAGCTGGCATCCGTTTTCTCTGATGATCTGAAAAACAAAAGAACAGAGGTCTACCCCTTCTGGGCAGTCAGTCATTGCTTAAAATGTTTCCTTGTATTTGTTTCATAGGCAGCCCAGATTTCAGTGGCTTCTACCTTGTTAGTTAGAAGATTGCATTAATACAAATGCTTTTTGGCTTGCTTCCAGATCCAAAGCTATCCACAGCTTAAAGATTCTTACTTAAAAAGGGACACAATTGACTTTTCCAGTCTTTTGATTGCCTTTTACTTCTAACTCCTGCTTTCAAACACGGAGGTAATAAAGGGGCTAGTGGACTCCTCCACATGCCCTGCCCGTAGCTGGTCATTAACCAAGTGCTGGAGAACCTCCAGCTTGTCCAGAGGAAGCGGTCACTGTGCAACCCATACGGGCTCGTCAGTAAGCCAACGGAGGGGGAGGGCCGTACGCCTAATCATCAATATGAATGGTGGCAATTAAAGCATTAATAAATCACGGCCCCACAGATGGAGATGTACCCCCTCCATCATCCGCCCACGGACTCGGGCCGCGGCGGTGAGAGCGCCGAATCCTAACCACTAGACCACCAGGGATAAGCTGCCCGGGGCGTGCCCTCCACCTGCTGGGGGATGCTCAAAAACTGCCCTGAGCCATATAACTGCTCAGCAAGATAGGCCCCCCCCACCTTGTGCTGCTGCCGCAAGCGCCTCTCGCTGGTACTCGCGGTCCCACACAACGTATTGCGCGGGAGACAGCACCACGCGACACATGTCTTTCCAATCTTGGGGGAGCATGTGATAACCGTTAGACACACCTTTCAAGATCCCCAGGAGCTCGTGCAAAACCGAGTAGGGGAGAGCCTCCCAGTCCACTACCCGCCCCCCATTTCCATTATCCCGCCTAGAGACGGGAAACGCCTCGAACCCATGGCTGGATTCCTTGTCGGTCAAGAGACCGGCCTTGCGCGCTCGCTGCACCGCCGCGGCGTCAGCGCCCCCCCGCCTGACCGGTAGGCAGGGGGGCGCCGCCGCGGGCGGCGGCGCAGGGAGGGTCAGCTGCGGGTTGGAGGGGGGTGGCCCATCACCTGGGGGCAAAGGGGAAACCGGCTTAAGGCCGTCGGGGCCGAACCCCTCCATCGCCTCCTTACAACGCTGCCAGAGTAGCAGGTGCTGAACTGGGGCACGGGGTTCACTATACAAGGCGATTCCAATCCGTATCCAATCAAAAAGCTGTAAAGACCCGCGGTCCGGATACCAGGGGCACTGGCGATCTATTTCCCTTAGAAGGTCCTCAATATGAGCGACCGGGACAGCGATGCATGATCGCTGCCGTATAATCTTATGTAACTCTCTTGCGTGCTCCTTCTGGGCACTGGAGAGTCCCCCCCCCC
>NW_020667520.1:0-2462 GCF_002925995.2 Terrapene triunguis | reverse complement strand
ATCTCCAGAGCTGGAGACTTTTCCAAGATGAGGCTTTAAGACTAACTGTAGCACGGGCTGGGAATCTTCCAGTTCCTATTTCAGAAAACCAACCACAGCAGTAGACATCAACTGGCAGTCTCTCATCATGGTCAATGGATATGAGAGCAAATTATCATATTTTTTCATAAATGGGGGCCCACTGCATCTGACCACACTATAATCTCTTTTGTAAAAAAGCAGTGATGCCAACTGGGTATTTTTCAGATGCACTTAACTCCCTAGGAAGAGAGAGAGAGATTATTACATCTCATTTACTAACAGTTCCAATAATAATTTCTTCCATTTGCCATTAAATGTGGGATTTTCAAAACTGCTGAGCAGACTGCAACAGGAGCAGATTTAGACCAAAGCTGAGCGTTTTTGAAAACCCTTCCTAATGAGAGGAAAAAGATGCCCAGTAACTTAGGACATTGAAAAACATGCAACAAAAGCAAATTAAGTATCATTAGTAAACAAACTAGACCAACACTGGTATCCCTTAAAAACAGGCCACTGAAAGGCTGCATTTGACATTTTGAGACAAAAATGTCAGAAATGTGCTTCTTTCTTTCAAATCATGAGTGAAAGATGGAAGTAACAAACAAAAGGATTTGCTAAAACAGAGGCATCTTTAAAACAGAATTCAGAGGAAAATCTCTCAGTGTTAATGCATTAATACATACCAGCACTATACAGAAATCCAATCACTCAACCACTAATGGAAACTGGCCTGGAAATTCTGAAATGTACTGCTATTCCCCCCAGCCAAACCCAGTTGTTCAAAGCCTCATCTTTTCATTGCATTTTAGCATTCGTTGTTGTTGTTTTTTATCACTGTCTCTGGGAATGTGACCCATAAGCGTAGCCTGTGATTTGTCAACATTTAAGGATGTCTTCAGTTCTCTCCAATTTAGTTTCTAGTCATTTAAAGCCTCCTTTGAGTGTCACCACCTCAGGTCCACCTAGGTCTATGCCTCCTAATATGGACAAATTCACTATGATCAATTAACTGACATTTCTCATTATAATCAATGGACATGGCAGTCCTAGAAGCCATATAGGTGTTCTTTAACAGCACTCCTTTTGATAGCTGTCCTTGGCATACAAGATATGCAGGTTTGAATCTCTGCTCTGGAGCAGGGATTGGAACTCAGGTCTCTCCCCTCTAAGGAGAATGCTTTAATCACTGGGCTATGGGGTGGGTCTCTCTTAATCTCTCCTGTTGAAGCTGTTCCACTCTGTGTGAATAATTAAATAATCATTGGGCTTGAGACAGAGATTGAGAATGACTCTATAGCCTAAGGGTTTGGGCACTCAGGGACCTGCATTCCAGTCTCTGCTCCCATAACTGTCTAATTAGTTATACAAAGTAGAACAGCTTCAACAGGGAAGACTGAGAGAGATGACCCCCTCTACCCAGAATAGCCTATAGTTGGTAGTGAGGTACGCTCATGGGAGAGTGGAGACCTGAGTTCCAGTCTCTGCTCCAAAGTGGGGGATTCAGATGTCTCTGGTGAGTGCCCTAATCACTGGGCTAAAGTTATAAGCAGGGCTCCACCTTGTCCTCCAATGTGTAAAATCAGAATGAGACATTTGTTAATGTGGACATGGTTTGTTTCAACATTTCCAGGTTTTTTTTGTTTTGTTTTAACTGAAAATATTCACCAAAATCAACACAAATTCAGAAATGTTTCAGTCGACCTAAATCTGCATTTTTCAGCAGCAAAAAGTTTCAGTGGAAAAATTTAATTCAGCCCAACTGCATAAAGTTTAGAAAAAGGGTTAAAGTAAAGGGACTAGAGGAAACCACAGCTTTCCTTCTACTGCTAATAGCATAGGAAGACCTCCCATCTCCTCTCCATGAACATAAAAGCAGCTCTCCTCCTCTTCCTTGACTGGCACTGTGAGAGCTGTCACTCCTGTTTCAATGTACCATATCTGCTGAGTTAGAACATGTGATTGGTTGTTACTCCTGGCCGTGCCACTAACTTCCCATGTGCCTTAGGCCAGTTACTTAACACTTTGAACGTTGGGTTATTAAAGTGTATAACAGAAATAACTCCTACTGTTGCTACTTGAAGGGGTTGTTGTGGTTTCATTAATTGCCTGTAAAGTGATTTGTGATCATCGGATGAAAGTTACTATCTAAATGCAAAGTGTGGTTGTTAATGATTTTTACTTAGCGTTCTCTCCCTGTCTCTGATACTCTCTAGGGCATCAGTTCTGTGTATGTCTACACTTAAAATCTTACAGCAGCACAACTGGACTACTTCAGTGTAATCACTCACTACGGCAGTGAGAGGGGTTTTCCCATCGCTTTGTTAATCCACCTCTCCTAGAGGTGGTAGCTAGGTCAACCGAAGAATTATTCCATTAGCCTAATGCTGTCTACCATAGGCGCCGACTTCTGCTCGCGCCGGTGGGTGCTCGGCCCCCCCCCC
>NW_020667519.1:0-2902 GCF_002925995.2 Terrapene triunguis | reverse complement strand
AAATTACATTTCAGTGCAGAAGGTCAGTCGGTAAAATGGGTTACCCATGTAGGAAGACATGGAGATGTTTATATCTGCACATCTCTGTTTCTTGCCTACCTTTTCGCATGGTCTTTTATCATAGCTACACTTTCTTTTCCTTCTGCTGCTTCTCCCTGTAGTACAAGTCTGTACCCTCGATTTACTCCCCTGAACCTCGTTTTCTGCTATTTTAACTTCTACGCTTAGCACTATCCATGCTTCATCAATAAATCGCTCTTGCTCATTTGTCTTCTGGTGTATGTCATTTCCTATTTCTATCACTTTCGCTCTCAACCAAAAATTCCTTCCTTGTTGGCCATCCCAGCATATTCAATCATGGTATGGAGATGGGAGATGTCTTCCTTTCCCCTGGCTTGCACAGCACAGTGGAGAACTTGGTGCACACAAAGGCAGTGCTCAAGCCTTTCCAATGATCATTATTATGATGATGTGGTTTATATAACCCCTTCCACAAGCCTCAAACCATTCTCCAACATAATCAGGAAATAAGTGAGGTCAGAGATAGCACCTTGATTATCAGACTCAGGACATCTCCCTGCTATTGGGAGATTATTCCATTTAGAGTTAGAGTATTTGGAATTACAGTAGATCTTATATAGGAGGCATGTATTAAAGTAAACAGCTACACCTTCCACGCAGCTCAAGTTCTAACTTTATATGCCAAGAACCACACCGTGTCTGGAACTTTACAGAACAGAGATACAGCTGGTGGGTGAATAACATACTGCTGGTAAACAGGTAATTACATCTAGTCCATTCTCTAGTATTCTCTCCAATTTGATTTTAAATTACAAAGCCGGTTCTCCACTGCCTAATGCTATCAGAATGATACTCACTTTACACAGGTGTAAATAACAAGCAAGGCAGTGGAGAATCAGGGCTAATATTTACACACGCATAGAGAAATGTATGTGTGCCACAAATGGATGACTTCACTTCCATTGTCACTGCTGCTCCAGGGTGGAGAGTGACAGTCTCTAACTCCACACAGCTGTCAGTTTATGACAGGAGATAAGGAAAGCCTGGTACAGCGAATTAAAACTCAAAGGAAATTTAAGTAGGTAATATGCAATGGAGACACATTAGAATTTGGCCAACATGTAATGCTGAACACCGCCCATTCTTGCAAAAAGTACCTTTCAATGTCTACAAATGGTCAGAACTTTGTCCAAAAGACAGCACCTCTAGTGTTTCCTGCTACCTAGAATAGGTGTAAATAACTGTGCAAAGTGCAAGAGAGTGTTGTTTTGGGACTCTAAGCTGATGTGTGATGTTGCTCTGAGCTTTTACAACAGCTACTACACCCCCAACCCACAGTTGCCTGCACTGAGCAATGTCCAAAGATATTCATTTATGCCAAGTGGAAATTAACTTGAACAGTTTGTAAAACTCATTTCTGGATCTTCCATGATAAAAGGCGGAGTGTACATAACATTTATTACTACTGTCATGACATATTGGGATCACAATATTTCTTAAATAAGATGCAATTACTAAGCAAAACCATGGTAACTCCAGGCACAAATAAACAGGCTTCCACTTATCTCAAGTCCCAGTTTTGTCTCTGTTGTTTACCAGGGTTTGCACCATGTCTGGAACTCTATGCAATATTCAGAGACATCTAGTGGCTGAATAATATATTGCAACTGAACATATCATTACATGTATCAGAGGGGTAGCCGTGTTAGTCTGTATCTGTAAAAAGCAACAAAGAGTCCTGTGGCACCTTAAAGACTAACAGATGTATTGGAGCATAAGCTTTCGTGGGTGAATACCCACTTCGTCAGACGCATATCATTACAGTTACTACTACCATTATGGAACAAGTCTATTTATAAGGCATGGTCTACACTACAAAATGTTGCCGACATAGCTATGTTGGCTAGGAGTGTGGAAAAAAACACTCACACCCACACACACACACATCCCTGCTGACATAGCTATGCCAACAAAATGATGCAACTCTGCTGACAAAAGAGCGTTTTTATGGGCATCACTAATGTTGCTTGGGGAGGTGGTGTAGCTACACCAGCCGAAGAGCTCCCTCTGTTGGTATATGCTGCATTTACACTCAGGAGGTCTGCCAGCATAGGCTCTGTAGTGTACACGTGGCCTATAATAATATCTGCAGCCATCTTGAATTGTGAAGGTCCCCTTGTTAGCAATCACCTCTTGCCACGCACAAACAGATCCTTCTATTTGAAATTAACGCTCTTGATTAATTCTGACCTTCCAGAACTTCCCTCTGGTCGCTCCCTTTGTGGGACTCCTGTTTTCTAGCTCTCTGGTCTATGAATGCTGAATATTGCATGTTCCTGCAGATGTACTTGCAGCATGTTTCAGCCGACAGACATTTAAAAGAAAAAGGATAAAACAAACAAAGGGATAGTTGCATACGTTCTCTGAATCTACAGCAAATAGGAAGTACCAGCGCCATACTGTTGTGAAAAAGTAATAAGTATAAGGCAGTTTCTGATGCAGTAAAACCTTCTTTTATTTCTTATTCTCTTTTACTCTGGCTGCTATTACTTTGAAACTTCCCTGGCATTTTATCACTAATAAAAAGAGCAAATAAAACCAGTGATTTTTTCCCCCTGAAAATTGTCTGGCTCACTTACTCAGTTAAAAAAATAAATTGCATGTTTAAAGGTAGGGTCTGACCTACCCTCAATAGGCTAGTGATTTGTTTAAATTCATAGGGTATTTATAATTAAACCTATATCACTCCATTACTGCATCTGTTATTAATTGCCCAAGGTCCTCCCAAGAAACAAGTTACGGGCTCTCTGTCCAATTCTTAACAGAAAAGGCCCAGATCCTCAAAGATGTACTTAGAAACCTAACTCCGACTGATTTCCCT
>NW_020667518.1:0-4937 GCF_002925995.2 Terrapene triunguis | reverse complement strand
CTTATCTCTTTAGGGACCTTTTCTGGCTATAGGCCTTTTCAATAACTATTCCATTCTCTCTCTCTCTCTCTGTGTGTGTGTGTATACACTACACAGATAAATGATCATAAACCAGGAACTTTAGTCACTGTTGCTGAATGTCCCCAATAACCAGGCAGGGGGAAGCAGTGCACTATTACCTACACACTGATTCGGCCAGTTCCTACTATAATGTGATGCCCCAAAATGCACCAGGTTGGGATGTCACACCTACCGCGGTACTCATCTTGAGTGTGATGTTGTCTCATAGAAAGTCTGAAAAGTTCCAAACTGTACTATTTGGTGCACTTTTGCAAACATTCTTTGAAAGATGCTCAGACTGTACAGTGATGAAAGCAATTTTCTGTAGATAGAAATAATCACACCCTATAGAATTAGCTATAACTATCACATGGGTAGTGTTCCATATGGTCAAGGTTACAACATCACATTTATTATAACTTTCTGTTTTCATATGTTCATGGCTAGAATTCATCTTATAGGAACATTGGAATAACCAGACTGGATGAGACTCAACATCCAGTATTCTGTCTCCAACAGTGGCCAGAGCCACGTGCTTTAGAGAAACGTGTAAGAATCCTGCAGTATGCAGATGTCGGACAATCTCTCTCTCCCCTCCACTCCCCCACCCCGGTCTCTTCCTGATCTCTAATAGCTAGACATCGCCTTAAGCCCAGAAGTATGTGCTTTCATTTCTCATCCAAAATTTTGGTTGATGCTAATTATGATAACTGGTATGATAAATTTGTTAGTCTCTAAGGTGCCACAAGTACTCCTGCTCTTTTTATGATAACTGGATATTCTCAATATCCATGTAAATCTCCAATCCCTTTTAGAATCTGGCTACATTCTTAGCCTCAGTATTTGTTGCAAATAATATTGGTTCCAAATGCTGGCAATGTTTTCATCAAATAATTGTAATGGATATTGTTTTCTGTTCTTTGTCCAGCTGTGCTGAGAACGTTCTGAAAAACTCTCCTTTTCAGCTGAAATTTTCCTTGCTTTGTCTTCATAGAAAACTTTCTCCACAGACACAGACACAGAGTCTGTGCTGAAATCTTTACTGTCCTGCCCACTTTGTAAATTCCATCTCCTGGGTGAGTTAGAACCACAGCAAAAGCAGAGCTGAGACTTTCAAGCTCTGTTGGTGAAGCTGGCAAACCCAATACTTGCATTGTATTTCTAGTGATCCACAAAAAGACGATGTCATTCTCACCTGGGAAAAGAATCCAAAGCAAAACAGAGAAAATCCTCATGGTCCTGGTTCCCTCGGTGGGTGAATCTCTCCTCTGGTAGATCTGGGTTCTCCAGGAGATCGCAGGGACCCTCTTCCTTTTGTGAGAGTTGAAAATGAAACCCAAAGACTCACTGACCAGTTCTATGATGTCAAGTTTCTAGATGTGTCAGCTACCCCACTTCCGTTTTTAAAGGCTGCTTTTTCACTGTAGAAAGAAGTTGCACAACCTGCATGTTTGCTTCTTTTTTTAAAAAGGAGAAGCATGATTAAAGGAAATGTCATATCATTGGGAGAAATTCTGGGCCACAGTTCCCATAATTTGAAAGTTTCCGAAAGGTTTTTCTGAGTGCCATGCTAAGACTTTGTCTACACTGTGGTTTAGCTGCAGATATAGCTACAACGATTAGAGCTGAACTGGTGCAAACCCAGGACTGCCAACTTCAAGCATTCAAAAATCACATGATTTTTTTTAAAAACAACACATTTGGGGATCTTTGTATTTGTCTTCTGGTTTAGAATCTTTATGGGGCACTTCTGTGATTGTTTCAAACTTTTCTCCACAACCATAAGGACTAGAAACATACTTTTCTTTGAAAGCAAAGCTGAGATTCTCTGGTAATCACGTGGCTCCAGGAGCTGGGTGCTTAAAGACAAGCACTAAATATCAGGACACTTGTGATAAAATCACAGGAGTTGGCATCATACAAACTCCTAGTGTAGATCTGCTGCACCAGTGAAAATCATGTCCGCAGTTGGGGTTCTGCTCCTTTAAGTTTCTTCCTTGTGGTCTTTTCTCTGGACCTTTAGTATGATTTTAAGCACATTCTGTGGCAGAGACCTGTTCCCCAGACCAGAGTGCTTGTCTCTTCAAAGCTGAGCATTCTTTCCTATCTCCAATTTCCCTAGGGACCCTCCTGGCTATTGGTGTATTCTAGTGCCTGGAAGCAGGGGTGAAAGTAATTTAACAGACTTACCAGTATGCAGGGCGGCCAGGGTCCTGGGCAAGGTGGGGGAGGGTGGCTCTGGGCCCCCAAAAGGGGCGAGGCCTCAGACAGAAGGGCGGGAAACTGTGAGCAAATGCAATGCTGGGATTGCTGCAGCTAGTTAATCTATGAGCCTGAGGTGTCACTGTGGATTAGACTTTTCTCCCAAGGTCAGAGGCTGTAGGTGGCTGTGGTGGGATGCAGGACAGTGATAGAGGTAGGATATGGGGATAGGGAGAATGGCCCATGCCCCAGGAGAGTGGCAGTGCAGTCCTCTTCAAGCAGCCAGTGGGGAGATTTGCATTTTGTGTGTGTGCTTCAGGCTGAATCTCCAACCTGAAATGGTCACAAAGTAGGAGGCAGAAAAGCCAACACACAAACAACCTCTCCTCTCCATATTTGATTACTTTTTAAAAACACCATGATTGTTAAGCTAACCTCATGATTTTTGAACCCCGAGGGCTGACAATAATGCAGGTGGTAATGAGCATGTTCTAATCTAGAGGTAATTATAATTATACATCTCACCTCTTCGTGGCTTCCTGGAGAGCACCCCAAACGGGTCTTAGGCCACGAGCCATCACCTTTTATTCTACTTCCACCAGACCTGGGGATTAGGCTGCAATTCCTTCTGCCATTCACTGGAATCACCTAAGCAAGCCTGAGTTTACTGCTGTTCTCTCTGAGGGCATGGCAGAGTTAGCCAGTGACCAGCCAGCCTTCAGACAGCAAAGGAGCCATTCCGAACAAAAGCATTGCAGAGACAATGTATCCTGAGAACAACAAACAGCTTATCTGCATGGCTAGTTTATCAGGTGTCGCCCATCTTCCACATGGAGACCCTGGTAGGTCTTAAAGTCCTCCAAACCCATTCAGCAGGGTCTGTCCCTCTTGATCACAGGGTATTTCAGTTCCTGGATAGAGTGAATGTGTCCCCTCTTCTGTATCAGGCTGCCCACTTTATACAATTCTCAATTCTTTGTCTGCCTGGCCTCTTGATCCCAGTCAAAACCAGGCTGTGCAATTCCTCCCAGGAGGTGGGACTTCTGCCGACTTGGTGGTTTCTCTAGGGATTTGCATTAATCTCTCCCCACCCCAGTGATTTTTGTTCTTGTTCAGTCCTTTTTAGTGATTCTCCCCCTCCCCCAGATACGGCTTTGTTTGTCCTTTTCCAAGAAAGAAGTGAACCCCTTTGTACCCAGCAGGTAACAAGAAAAGGTAAGCGGGGAAACTGAGCCACACATATTCTTTCCCCACAATATATCAGATATTTCCCAGTTCTCCACATTTACTCCTTTTAAAAGTGGAGTCCAGATTGACACCTACGTAAGTAAGATGAGACTCTTACTGATGCATACATTTTGAATTCAGAAAGGACCATGGGGATCATCTACTCTGAGCCCAGGCCAGAGGATTTCACCCAGTGATTCCTGGATCCAGCCAAGTAACTTCTGGTTGAAGGAGAGCATACTTTTTAGAGCAGTGGTTCTCAACCAGGGGTACATGTACACATGGAGATATGCAAAAGCTTTCCAGGGGGTACATCTACTCATCTAGATATTTGCCTAGTTTTACAACAGGCTACATAAAAATCACTAGCGAAGTCCGTACAAACTAAAATTTCATGCAGACAATGACTTGTTTATACTGCTCTAGATACTATACACTGAAATTTAAGTACAATATTTATATTCCTATTGCTTTATTTTATAATTATATTGTAAAAATGAGAAAGTAAGCAATTTGTCAGGAATAGTGTGCTGTGACACTTTTGTATTTTTATGTCTGATTTTGTAAGCGAGTAGTTTTTAAATGAGGTGTAACTCGGGGTACGCAAGACAAATCAGACTCCTGAAAGGGGTACAGTAGTCTGGAAAGGTTGAGAGCCACTGTTTTAGGGGGAGATCAGTTCTGGTTTAAAGCCCTCCAATGAGTAGGTTGTTACAATAGTTGATTATCGTCACTGTTACAAATCTGTAGCTTATTTCCAAGTTCAATTTGTCTAGGTTCAACTTCCAGCTATTGGATCTCATGAAACCTTTGACAGCTAGATTAAAGACCTCCCCAGCATCAGACATCTTATCCTTTTGTAGGTACTGAGGGCTGATCTACACTACGAGGGGGGAGGATTGATCTAAGTTCGCAACTTCAGCTACGTGAATAATGTACTTAGATCTACTTACTGCAGTGTCTTCAGAGCGATGTGTCAACGGGAGATGCTCTCCCGTCGATTCCCCTTGCGCTTCTCATTGAGGTGGAGTACCGGACTTGGCGCTAGAGTAATCAGCGGTCAATTTATTGCGTCTATATTAGACATGATAAATCGACCCCCGCTGGATCGATCGCTGGCCGTCGATCTGGCCAGTAGTGTAGAAAAGCCCTTAGACTGTGATCAAGTCACTTCTTGAACTTCTCTTCAATAAGCTCAATGAACTAAGCCCCTTAACTCTTGCAGTGTAAAGTAGGTTTTCTAGACCCTGCATCATTGTGGCTCTTTCTCGGAACTTTCTCCAGTTTTTCAGCTTCCTTTTTAAAGTGTGGACACCAAAGCTGGACAACATATTCCAGGAATGGCCTCACTAATGGCATATACAGAATTAATATCACCTCCCTGCTTCTCCTCAGTAATCCAGGCTCTCATCAGCCCTTTTGCCATAACATCACTCTGGGAGCCCATG
>NW_020667517.1:0-1816 GCF_002925995.2 Terrapene triunguis | reverse complement strand
ACTGATGCTCACTAGGCTGCTTGGACTCTGGGGTGGGCAGGTTTCTAAGCATAAGCAAGAGATCCACAGCTGCTCAGCTGGGGTTAGTCCTGAAGGGCATATAGCACTTGCTCTTGATAGAAGCTTCTAGCAGGAGTGTTGTAAGCAAGACACCAGAAGTAATTCTTCTGCTCTACTCTTCACTGATTAGGCCTCAGCTGGAGTATTGTGTCCAGTTCTGGGTGCCACATTTCAGGAATGATGTGGGAGAATTGGAGAAAGTCCAGAGATTAAAGGTCTAGAAAACATGACCTGTGACGGAAGATTGAAAAAACTGGGTTTGTTTAGTCTGGAGAAGAGAAGACTGAGGGGGGACATGATAACAATTTTGAGGTACATAAAAGATTGTTACAAGGAGGAGAGAGAAAAATTGTTCTCCTTAACCTCTGAGGATAGGACAAGAAGTAATGGGCTTAAATTGCAGCAAAGGAGGTTTAGGTTGGACATTAGGAAAAACTTCCTAATTGTCAGGGTGGTTAAGCACTGGAATAAATGGCCTAGGGAGGTTGTGGAATCTCCATCATTGGAGATTTTAAAGAGCAGGTTGGACAGACACTGTCAGGGATAGTCTAGATAATGCTTGGTCCTGCCATAAGTGCAGCGAACTGGACTAAATGATCTCGCGAGGTCCCTTCCAGTCCTATGATTCTATGAATCTATTATCTTGTGAAAGTTGAGATGGTAACTTATTTGTGCATCTATGTTTACATGCTTTAACCTTGTAAATAACTCTCTGGTTTCCTTTTCCTATTAACAAATCTATATATAGTGAGTTATAGGATTGTCTACAAGCTGTAAGTTGTCTTTCATGTGAGATCTGAGGTGCAGTTGACCTGGGGTAAGTGACTGGCCCTTTGGGGCTGGAAGTAAGCTGAATATTGCTGTGATTGGTGGTGTAAGGAACCAGCTATCACAAAGGTACACACCCCTGGGCGGTGAGACAGACCGGCGTACCCAAGGGGCCTGTCTGGGACGCCCTGGTTAGGCTGTTATGGTGCCTGTCACAGAGTCCCCGGGCGATGCTCTGGAACTGCTCCCCTCAAAGCCAGTCAGGACTTTGGGGAGCCTCCTCTCCCTCGGAGCAGACTGTCTTCAGGGCAAGAAGCTCACATGGCTTCACCTTCCTGGGTCTGACCTTGGAGCATTCAGCATATGCCCCTCCGTGCGCTTCCCACAGCGAGTCCGCCCAGGCGGGGTCCTGGGGAAGCCAGAGGGTCCTGCACGCACCCGCACTTTGCAGTCAGACGTGACTCTCAGCCAGCCAGTAAAACAGAGGTTTATTAGATGACAGGAACATGGTCTAAAACAGAGCTTGTAGGTACAGAGAACAGGACCCCTCAGCCGGGTCCATTCTGGGGCCCAGCGAGCCAGACAACCCCATCTGCCCTCACTCCTAGTCCCCAGCCAGCTCCAAACTGAAACCCCCTGCAGCCCCTCCTTTCTGGCCTTTGTCTCTTTCCCGGGCCACGAGGTCACCTGATCTCTTTGTTCACCTTTAGCTATTCCCTTGCAGGGGGGAAGGGCCCCGGCCATTTGTTGCCAGGATACAGAGTGTCGGCCATTTATGCACACTGAAGACTTAAGAAATGCATAGGGGAAACTGAGGCACCCACACAGTATTCAGAGGAAACATTAAGAACAGTCCCACTTCGTCACAGTGACTGAGGAGTTCACACTTAATAATTGGTTGGTGAAACCTAGGTAGAGAACTCACAGCCAGTTTGGGTTTGTGCTCTGGTTCCTAGCAGTGCCCCGAGGCTGGTTCTCACGCTCTGGG
>NW_020667516.1:0-1511 GCF_002925995.2 Terrapene triunguis | reverse complement strand
CCTCCTGCCAGTGGGGTCAATGTGGTATCAGCCATATGGCTCACTCCGGCTGGCCACCACCACCTTGTTGCACTGTGTGAGCTGGGGAATGAGTGGGCTGCCTCAGATATGGGGGAAGCGTCAAGTTTGGATCAAGACTCAAACTTCTTGTGCTCAGGTGGGCTTAAAAATTAGCCCCAAGCAGATCTCTACTCTCCAAACACAGGCCAGACCCTCAGCTGATATATCAACCTGGTGCTGTTGACTTCATTGGAATTAGGTCATTTCACACCAATTGAGGATCTGGTCCTGTGACATTCTGTAGTCCAAGAATGAAGACCACTGTACTTTTATCACAAAAGCTGCCAATATAGTCCAACTATTGCCCCCTCTCCAACCTCTGGTCTGGTAAGAATAAGATCTAGCTCCTTGCGGTATCCGGGTTTGGAAAGAAAGATGAAACTAAATGGAATGAGGAAGTATGGTTTTGTGGTTCAGGCACTGGACTGGGACTCAGAAGATCTGGGTCCAACTTCTGACTGTCATAGACTTCCTGAGTAACCTTAATGCCTCAATTCCCCAGTGTAGAGTAAGGCTATGTCTACACTACAGCTGGGATCGACGCTCTGAGATCAATCCACCGGCCGTCGATTTAGCGGGTCTGGTGAAGACCTGCCAAATCGACAGCAGATTGCTTTCTGGTCGACCCCTGTACTCTACCCGCGACAAGAAGAGTAAGGTAAGTCGGCGGGAGAAAGACCCCGTGGTAACTCGACCTAAGGTATGTAACGTAGCGTAGGTTGCGTAGGTTGAATAGGTTGGCTTACCGGGGTAGTGTAGACATAGCCTCAGGATTACTATTTCCTTTCACCCACCATTTGTCTGTCTTGTCTGTTTAGAACCGTCTCTTACTATTTGTATCCGCAGCACCGAGCACAATGGGGACCAGCCCAACTTTGGTTGGAGCCTCAGAACGCTACCCTAGCACAAATAATACTGACAGTAATAAATTGAAAGTCTCTCTCAAGATCATCACTTGGAAAGGATATTATATCCCTGGCAGTTTCCTGGGACAAGATCTGCATTGTGTTAACTCTCATCATAAGAACTGTAACGTCTCTTACAGATTTGCACAGATCTCCTTCACTTATGTTAGCAGTAATTCATTTCTGCTCCTCAAAGCTGAAATGGCTGACTGATCCAACAGGCTAACGTGCTTCAGACCTTTCATTTTACACACATGGGGCAGATCTGTGAGAGATGGCTGGAAGGTGCAGCCTCTGCTTTGCCAAGAACTTTAGGTCACTTTTTAATTTAATAAAATAGCTCCACCAATATTCTCTGATTTCCCAGGGGAATGCGGCAGCATGTGGCAGCCAGAAAATAAATAAACCTCTTGATAGAGAAGTAAGGGTTCCTTCTCTCACTAGCTGGTTAATGGCATTGACATGGGACAAGCAATCAGATGTCTGCTGCACTTAAACCTATGCACAGGAAAATCCACGTGTGAAGTGGTGTTTAGCACAGGGACT
>NW_020667515.1:0-1162 GCF_002925995.2 Terrapene triunguis | reverse complement strand
AAGAACTTTCTGATTTACAGAGGAGAAACAAAACACCCTTCCCCCCCAATTAAACAACATTTTAAAATGCATAATTCTGGGTGAAGGAAATGGGTTTGGCAGTGAGTCTCTCAAACAATTAAGAGAATTTAAAGAAAGCCTTAAGAAAAATAAGGCCTCAATCCATGATGTAATAAAGCACTTACCATCTTGTTTGGCAAGTCAAGAATCAGCACGTCTGACATAATCCAGACACTGCTACAAGCCCATGGATGTGTGTCCAGGCCAGCATGTACATGATATGTGCATTTTAACGATCTACAGACCTTAGGAGACGGGCCACGCCTTTAATACCGAAATGCTGCCAGTTCCAGGGGTTCTCATGAACTACAACACCCTAGCCACCTGAAAGCCAACAGACACTGGACAGCCAGTTTGCAGCAAAGAAAGGCCACATCCAGGACGAGCTAGCTGCCACCACCACTGAAAAGCCTCCATGGAGGTGCTGGGGAGCAGAAGGCAAAGTGATGTGGGGGACAGTCATGAAGACTGGGATTGGAAAGATTGATGAATTTTAGGGGTTACATAAGAGCGCTGAATATATGTGCAAGGTATTTCACCCACGGAGCATCATATACATCACCCCATGAAGTGAAAAGTTTTGAGGGAACACCTTGCTAAAATTTTGGCAACACATTACTTGTTCTATCATTCAGTTTCAGGACTCTGCTACTGCAAGTAGGAAAGAAATGCTGGTGAAAGATTTTGCAAGGAGGTTTCTTCTTCTCTGTAATTCAAGGCTCCAGAGAGACGAAAAGTGTAACCCATTTGGTTGATTAAGAATGAAATCTTCTAACCCCATCCTACAAAAGCAGACTTCTCTTCCTCCACCTTGAACATGTGTGTGTACGTAAATAGATTATATCTTTAACCATGCAGATCTCAAACAAAAATATATTAATTGTAAGTGCATGATTTTTTTTTAGATGTTTTGTGCACTGTAATTAAGAACAAAAAACCCACACAATGTTTAAAATTACAATGTGGCAAATGAGAAGTACATTACAGAAGCCTTCCCAGATACAAAGGAATACATTAATGCAGGGGTCGGCAACGTTTGGCACGCGGCTCGCCTTGGTAAGCACCCTAACGGGCTGGGCCAGTTTATTTACCTGCTGACGCG
>NW_020667514.1:0-4654 GCF_002925995.2 Terrapene triunguis | reverse complement strand
TGTCACAAAGAAACTGAAATTTAAAAGGTGACCATTCTGGAGTCTTTAATATCTAGGTAACAATACTGCACTAATTATCAGTCTGAATTTAATGTTCTTCAACTAACAGATCCAGTCTGGTGAAGTAAATAGGAACTCATTCAGAATTCTGATGTTAGGGTCGTAACACTAAGATTTCAACTGCGTGTGCTGGGTGTGTCCTCACACAAAGCTGGAGCTCTTAATGAACAAAATCCCCATGGGAAGAGATTGTAAAGGGAGTTTGGAGTCTAACTGCCCTTTATGCCTTTGAAAATTTCCTCCATATTTTTAGTGGTGGTGCTGGTCATCTTCAGCAAAGAGTCCTCAGATTTACATGTGGATGCATTCCAAGGCCAAATCTAAGGGCAGGTCTCATGCTAATGCTAGCTCATATGATCATGCCCCTTGCTAACACTAGAAAAGCAGGGATGTTGCAAATTGCGCATAATGCCAGAATTTAGACCTTTTTCTAAAAATAGTTAAAATAATACAAGAAACAACTTCTAGTGTAGAAAAGTAGCATTTGCCACACCAAGTCAGCCTGTCACTTTATCAAGTCTATTATGCTAATACTTCCAGTAGCCAAGACCATATTTTAGAAGAAAGGAACCACCAGAATGCACCTAGCCAGTTGTACAATGCACACAGGAAAAAAAAATATTCCTTCCTGACCCATGCAGTGGGTCAGTTGATGCTGTCCCCAATGCATGGAATTTATCTGAGGAATAGTGGCCATCTATGACAGGTCTCTAGCCATATGTACAATTAAATAACTTATTTATTTGACCTTGCAGAACAGGTGGGCAGAAGTCAACATGTCAACTGTCAAGGACTAAGGAACAATCATGGTCCATTGGCTGAATGGGGTGGTGCATGAAAAAGAAGCCTCGTTTGCCTACAACAGGAGCAAAGCTGAGCTTTGACCTCAAACAAATACATTAGTGGTCTCACCATGAAAAGGGCATCCATTGTTCTCCACATCTCTAGTCACATCCCCAAACAGAAGCCATTTACGATAATCTCAGTAACCATGTCACAGTAACCATGAGATCTTGATCCAATTTAGAGGACTTGTCATCCACCTGGATGCCAGATCTGATAACCATTACCAAATCAAATGGATTTTATCACCATTAGCACAGTCTGATTTTACGCAGCTACAGAGTTGAGCAATGGACTTTTTTGTTTTTAAGCCAGCCACAGAACTTGACTCAGGATCTTCATTTTGCTTTTTCCAATTCTAGTGACCATAACTTTAACTGAGTAGTAACCTCTCGTTCTTGTAGCATGAGACTGAGGGGAAAGGAAGGAATAATCAGTTTTCATTATATCCTTCACAACGTTCCAACTCAAAGTAATCTTATGTAGCATTTGGTCATATGTTTTAGGGGAAAGAGAAACAAACATACATACAGTACTAGGATCAACCTAACTCACTATTATACTCTATAAACACTTGAGCAGTTGCATTCTTTATACACAGTCATACTCCATAGTAAAACACTTGGCACCCAGGAGTATTTTGATATTTGAGTACTTCTAGCAATGCACTTTAGTAGTAGGCCACAATTAATAAGCAGGGAGGGGAGAGCGGGAGAGGGACAGGTAGCTTAAAAGATATAGACAAGAGTCTCTTCTCCAGCAAGGCACTGTGGCGGACAATAAATAAAATTGAAATTGCTGATCTCAGCTCAAGTCCTTGAATTATTCTCCAGATCACAGAACACATACAGGAAATAAAGTTAAGTAAAGCTACCCCACAGACAAATTTGGCACAGTTTGGCTTTTTCTGCTCAAGAGAAAGATCTAAGACGGAGCAGGGAAGGAGCATGAATTTGTCACTGCTGAGAAGGAAAACCCATTCAGGTAAAAAGATTTAGGTCACCTGCCTAGCAGGACTGGGAAAACTCACACTGGCTGGCTGCCCTGCATGTGACCCATTGAAAAGAGGATGGAATTTACTTTCCAGGCAGACACAGCTCTTTACAATGAGAACTTGGAGATTACAAACTCAACTCAAAAATACAGCCTCAGAGATTAAAGCACACACACACACACAAATAGCACAAAATTGCACCAAAAAGGTATTATTGGAAGTTCTGACACTAAAGGATCTAAATTGGAGGGACTGGACTATATATTACACAGAAGAGAAAGAAAAAGTGTTTTGTTTTAAAGCAGTAGTAAATATTACTCGTCTCAGTCAATTCAACAGTCAGATTCCAGCTCACAGCAACCTCTCTCCTCATTAAGTATTATTTTCAGCCCTGAATTAGTAGCGAGCCTCTCTATAGATAGTGATTATGTGCTCCCCTCTGACTCCCTAGCTTTAAAGCGTCTCTTTCAAGCACTGAAGTCAGTCTCCAAATGAAAACAGAATGCACACATGAACACAGACCCAAATACCTTCAGGTTTTTTAAAAAAAGAAAAGAAAGTATGCACTGAAACTTTACACCTCATCGTCTGGGCTAGGAATTTGCTTGATAGCAGCTTGATTATACTGCTCGGGCTAGTTGACTTTTTAGGAATTATCAAGGAATGCAAAGACGAAACAGAAAACTCCCTCTGATGTCCCCTGTAGTGAGTGACCTGCTTAAATGCCAAGGTGACAGATGCCTTTATCAGGAAGAGCAACTTCTCTTCTCGGCCTTTCAGGTGACTTGCAGACAGAGCAAACAGAACAGCTTTGATGCAACAGATGGATATATAATTTCAGTGGGTCTACAGAACTTATTATAGAGGAGTGAGCCTACATTTGGTAAAGCAGCCAAACCTTTATATAAAAAATGACAGCCCCTCCTCATTAACATTAACTTATTTTAGGGTGGGTTTTTCTTTTGAATTAATTCTGATGCCAAGTCACCCAGCATGGGATCTTGTCCCACCTTCACTCATGGCATAGACATCAGGGCTGCCCTAATACAATGTGGAATATCTAAGACAAGGCTCTAAAGCTGGATTTTAGACATTCCAATCAAATCTGTTCATTTGTATTCATAATCAAGGAACACTGTTCTGGGTTTTTTTGAGGGGTGTTCTCCCTTTCAACTTCAGGCCTCACTTTCTATAATCTTGTGTCTGCAGCTGGACGGGATTTCCAAAATCACTCAGCATTGGCCTACTTCTGCTCCCCGATAAGGCAATGGTAAAAATCCCATTGCCATCAACAGAAGTAGATATAGGCCAACGCTGAGAGTTTTTGAAAATTCCTCTCCAAATGTTTAGAGTGGTTTGCTGACTCTCCTCCACAGAGCAAGCAGTGTTTCAATGAGACACGTCTGGTTTTCCGATGTGCTCTTTGCCTCAGTTAATCAGGTTCTTGGTCTTCCCTGAGAAAGGCTAATTTAGCAATGCTGTATGATGGTGGAGTATGTGGTATGACAAATATTTTTCCACAACTCACAAAATGTATTAGTGGGACTTACCTATCAGAACTTTCACTCTACTGGATAGGCACAGCTGTGTGATTTTGCATGCTCTAAGGAAGGGTTTAGGGTTCAGTAACAGTTCTGATAAACCGAACTGCAATATTGCGAAGAGGCAAGCAAGTCCGCTTTCTAGTTATCTAAGTAGACAGTACAGGAGTCACATTTACTGATTTCTGACCTCAGAGACATTTTATTTTGCTAGGACTTTTCAAGGACACACGTTCGTATTTCTAAGCTTTATCCCGAGAAATGAACTTAAACTTAAAACTATTTCAGTGAAGAAGAAGATGGAACTGATTGCTCATGTATCACCCCTGATGTCCGCAGTATATATAAGGGCCTAAGTCAAATGTGTTAGGACAATAGCACTTACTGTTTTGTCTCATTTTTGCAGGGATCTTGATTGATGCAGTCCTTCCTACACTGTTCAGCACCCTCCCTTAAGCGCACACAGAGCTGCTGCCTCCTGAGAATAAAACACCCCCTCTGCAACATGGAGTCAATAATCAGATAGAAGGATAATGGACTCAAAATTCCTTCTGGCAAATTAAAAGAAGGATTTGGATTCACGGAACGGTTTAAAATGGAGGGTGGGAAGAAAAACAAGTGGTAAAATATACTTCAAGAATCCCAAAGCAGGTGCAGTAAGTATATAGATTCTCTCCTCAAAACACAGTTACCACATCAAACAGAGATCTCTAAATATCTACCGCTAGGAGCTCTGAATGAAAACCTAGTTAATATACTGCAGTCATTAGAGCATAAACAGATGGATACAGATGGCACTTGTTCACCCACTGCCAACAAAAAAGAAATCTGGCATTCCACACATGTGGTGGCTAGCAAACCCCCCAAAGGCAGTATCTGTCTTGAAAAGAGACTAGCTCCTCCTGCAGAACAGAAGGCGTTAAGATGTCCCACTTAGAGATACAGTAGACAAACAAAACCACAGTCCTTTCTGAGGTAGGTTCAACAAGGTGCTAATCGAGTCCTCCCAGACCTTGCACGGTACAAGAAGGTGAACGTCTAAACATACCCTTAGTAGTGAATTAACTGAAGGTCTGAAGTCCCACTAATGAGAGACATTTACTAGCTAAAAGGCAACAGAGGGTCCTGTGGCACCTTTGAGACTAACAGAAGTATTGGGAGCATAAGCTTTCGTGGGTAAGAACCTCACTTCTTCAGATGCAAGTGAAGAAGTGAG
>NW_020667513.1:0-1145 GCF_002925995.2 Terrapene triunguis | reverse complement strand
GGGCCCCAGCTACCTTCCAGCGCCTCATGGACAAGCTATTACGCCCGCATAACAGTTATGCTGCTGCCTACTTGGACGATGTAGTCATTCATACCCCAGACTGGGAAACCCACCTGGAGAAGGTGGAGGCAGTCCTCGATACCTTCAGGCGAGCTGGCCTTACAGCAAACCCTGCCAAGTGCGCTGTAGGGTTTACGGAGGCCAAATATCTTGGCTACATTGTGGGAAAAGGTCTGGTAAAACCCCAAGTCAACAAGTTAGAGGCCATCCAAAATTGGCCCCGACCAAGTCGCAAGAAACAAGTCCGGGTGTTCCTAGGTGTGGTGGGGTATTACCGACGATTTATCCCCCACTTTGCCACAAGGGCAAGCCCCCTGACAGACCTCGTGAAAGGCCATGGACCTGATCTCATGAGATGGTCTGACGCAGCAGAGGAAGTATTCACAGACCTACGGACTGCCCTCTGCAGTAACACCGTACTGATAGCCCCCGATTTCACCAAGGAGTTTATCCCGCAGACAGATGCATCGGAAGTAGGGTTGGGGGCCGTTCTATCACAGATGGTCGGGGAGGAGGAACACCCAATTCTATACCTCAGTTGGAAACTCCTTCCAAGGAAACAAAAATATGCAGTGGTGGAGAGAGAATGCCTCGCTGTAAAATGGGCCACGGAAACATTGCACTACTACCTGCTCCGGCGCAGATTTGTCCTCGTGACTGACCATGCCCCTCTTCAATGGATGCAGCGGAACAAGGAGGAGAACACAAGGGTGACCAGATGGTTCTTATTCCTCCAACCTTTCCGGTTCCGTGTGCAACACAGAGCACGGAGCCGTCATGGCAACGCCGATGGCTTGTCACGTGTGCACTGTCTGGCGTCCCAAGCTGCCCAACCCCTTGGCGTTGAGCAGGGGGGAGGGATATGTGACAGACCCAGACCAGTGGGGTACAGGAGTCTGGTAGAGGGCAAATATACTGGTCACTGGATGAATAGTTTTCTGTTCCCTGAGTGACCAGAGAGGGGCTGCACTAGAGTAATCAGGAACCTGCTAGAACCAGTTAAGGCAGGCAGGCTAATTAGGACACCTGGAGCCAATTAAGAAGCTGCTAGAATCAATTAAGGCAGGCTAATCAGGGCACCTGGG
>NW_020667512.1:0-1647 GCF_002925995.2 Terrapene triunguis | reverse complement strand
CCCTCCACCTTAGCAGGATAAGGGATTTGAACAAGAATCTACCACCTGAACGGGTGTGTGTTCTAACCATTGTGCTCTGGTATATTCTGATGTGGGGCTCCTCAGGCTCTCCTGAGATGGGTGCACTCTGGAGAAAGAATTAAGGCATCATTGGAGCAGGGGGACTGGCTCCTGGGCTTCTCACATCCTGGGAGAGTGTGCTAGAGAGTCATTCTCATGCTTCTGTTTTCTCTCTCTCTCTCTCTCTCTCTCAAATGACTCTGAAAGTGAGTGAGGACAATAGACCAGTGGTTAGAGCACCTGAGAAGTGGTACATCCCAACTCCCTTTTAGGTTGCGAGGGGACTTGAACTGGGAGTCTCCCACATCCCAGGTGAGTACCCTAACCACTGGGCTAAAAGTTACAAGAGATCTACTGCCATCCCCAGCTGTTTTGTGTGAACTCACCTGAGAGGTCTGATCCAATAGGCGCCCTCTGAACACGCCTACTGGTGGAGGAACACCTATCTTCCCCTGGTTTGTGACTCTCCCTGGGGCCTAGGTGGGAGATGGGTGGCCGGGTGTCTAGAGCAGTGGTTCTCCACCCAGGGCCTGCAGACCACTTGCAACCCAGTGGACACACAGCTGCGGCCCCTCTGACATCCTCAGGGCCATACAGGTACTGGATACGGCCACTTAACAAATAGAGATCTCCATATGCAGCCCACAATAGTAAATGGGTTGAGAACCACTGGTCTAGAGGGAGGCAGCAGTGCACTGCCCAGAGGCAGACATATAGGTGCCTAGGGAACTTTTACTGTAAAAACGGAGGTGCCAAGGGAGGTGCCAAGGGATTTAGGCACCACAAGGTTCAGCCGGAGTTTTGTGTATCGCCGCGGTCCCAATACTGAAACTCCGGCACCTAACTCTTTTTGTGCATTCAGGCCTTTGCTCCTAGAAATGCTTGTGTGGTTCTCTGTGACCAAGTATCTGCGCATAGGTTGGAACTATGCTTGTCTTGTGATACATAGGAAGGGCAGGACTGTGGCATTCAGCCATGCCTATGTTGGGGTGGTGCAACAGTGGCTGCTTTAAGCTAGACACAGGCACCTTGCTTCCAGGAGTGCTTGGGCAGCACAGGTCTCAGCAGTTCCTGGTATGCTCTAAAAACCATCCTGAATTCTCCCCCACGGTTTTTAACAATAGTAAAATGGCTTGAGTCTGTTCTTGCTTACCCCAGGTTTACACTGGTGTAACTCATCTGAATCATAGAGTTTAAAGCCAGATGGGACCATCAGGTGATCTAGTCCAGAGGTGGGCAAACAACGGCCCGTAGGCCACATCCAGCCCAGAGGACCCTCCTGCCCGGCCCCTGAGCTTCTGGCCCAGGAGGCTAGCCCCCGGCCCCTCACACGCTGTTCCCCCTCCCCCGCAGCCTCGGCTCACTGTGCCGCCAGCGCAATGCTCTGGGCAGCAGGGCTGTGAGCTCCTGGTGCAGCACAGCTGCAGAGCCCGGCCTGACCCAGTGCTCTGTGCTGCACAGTGGTGTGGCTGGCTCCAGCCGGGTGGCGCGGCTGCCTGTCCTGGTACTCTGGGCGGCGCAGCTGTAGCGCCGCCAGCCACCGGTGCTCCAAGCAGTGTGGTAAGGGGGCAGGGGAGTTCGGGGGGG
>NW_020667511.1:0-1256 GCF_002925995.2 Terrapene triunguis | reverse complement strand
TCTCAGTGGAAAAAACAGTTTTGGGGCCGATTAAGAATTGTGTGGTGTTTGGTGTACGTCTATGAATGTAACACTGTTAATGCACCTACTAATCTTGTGGTGCTTGTTGTACGTTTATGATTATTATACTGTTTGTCACTGATCCTATTGCTTGTGTCACACTGTACAATAACAAGTCAGTGGGGATTTCAGTACCACTAGGTACTCTACAGCATATGGTGGGAACTAATAAAGATTAATTATTTTCCAAATAGAATTTTACTGAGTGACAAAAACACTGCAAAGAAGAAGTCTGTGCAAGTTAAAAGCAAATACGTAAAAAAATTACAAGCGACAAAGAGTCCTGTGGCACCTTATAGACTAACAGACATATTGCAGTATAAGCTTTCGTGGGTGAATACGCACTTCGTCAGATGCATCTGATGAAGTGGGTATTCACCCATGAAAGCTTATGCTCCAATACGACTGTTAGTCTATAAGGTGCCACAGGACTCTTTGTCGCTTTTTACAGATCCAGACTAACACGGCTACCTCTCTAATATTAAAACCTTAATAAATCAATAGAACAGAACTTAACAAGGGGACAGAACATTCTTGTACATTTTAGTGACACATACAGCAACCGTGGCTCTCACAGGTAAGTGTATGTAAAGCTGTGGTTGTCCTTACTGTCTCCCTACTGTGGGGTGGCAGGGGTACAGATGTGGCCCCCCAATGCCACATGAAATGTTGAGGGGGGGTATAAGGAGGTGCTGTAGTGCAGTTCTCCATGGACTGCAAAGGGAGACGAGCCTGTGATAGTTGAACCTGTAGGTCCACAAGATCCTGCAGCCTCTGTGGTTGCTGCTGGAGAAGCCCCATTATGTCCTGTGCATCTCCCTCCCCTCTTCCTGCTGAGACTCCTGTGCCTTTCTCTTCTCTGCTCTTTCCTTCTCGATGTAGTCTACAATATTCAGGCCCTCTGCTCATAGTCTGATGCGGCCCTGGCTTGCAGGATCTCACTGAACATGTCATCCTGAATCTACTCTTCCTCTTTCTTAACTGACTCAGGCGTTCTGCAGGCGTGTAGGGGGAATCCCTCAGGGCCACAATGGCAGCAGCTACAGATAAAGCACACAGAGGTACCATTGTTTGTATAGTCACAATGAAAAGTGAAAATTAAGGTTCAGAACTCCCTTCCCTTGCTCTCCTACAGTTTTAAACAAGACATGCTTATTGACACTTCTGCTTCGGCGTGCTTGTGCAGGGCACCACTC
>NW_020667510.1:0-1228 GCF_002925995.2 Terrapene triunguis | reverse complement strand
TCCTGTGGGGGAACACGACCTACACCTGCATCGATCCCCAGTGAGAGTGGCTGAGGGCCCAGCCCCGAGACCCTGCACCTGGTGACCTGCTCCCGTCTACTCCCAGTCCTCCTCCTCCCCTCTCAGGACCCCGGTGACCCATACACCCTGTGACGGTGCTGCCCGTGGGAGCCAGCTGAGGTCACTCAAGGTTATGGTTTACTGGTTATGATTATGCTGTCTATATATGTGTATCAATTTTGTAGTTGAAGTTATGAATATTGGCTCTATACTGTCTGTATTTCAAACTTATGTTATGCTTCTGGGGGACACCCCAGACAAGTTGGTGTCAGCTCTGCCTAGCCTGCTTGATGACCATTAAAGGACCAACAGCTACACAATTGACCCATTGAGAGAAGGCAGATATGCCTTCAGACTCCGCAAAGTATGCAGGAACTGGCCCATGTGACTCTAGACTCTATTTTGCTGTAATTTTCCACAGTAAGGACAAAGAGGTGTTCTTACACCTGGAAAAGACTATATAAGGCTGATGCCTCATCTCCATCTTGTCTTCAATCCTGCTTCATACCTCTGGAGGAACTTTGCTACAAACTGAAGCTCTACACAAAGGACTGAGGACCCATCCCAGCGGGGGATGTATTCCAGAGACTTGATTTGAACCTGCAGTTTATTCTATCACTGCTGCAAGCCTGAACCAAGAACTTTGCCATTACTGTATGTAATTGATTCTACTTAACCAATTCTAACTCTCATCTCTGTCTTTTTCCTTTTATGAATAAACTTTTAGATTTTAGATTCTAAAGAATTGGCAACGTTGTGATTTGTGGGTAAGATCTGATTTGTATATTGACCTGGGTCTGGGGCTTGGTCCTATGGGATCAGGAGAACCTTTTTTTCCCTCTTTTACTGGGGTCTTGGTTTTCATAACCATTTGTCCCCATAACGAGTGGCACTGGTGGTGATACTAGGAAACTGGAGTGTCTAAGGAGATTGCTTGTGAGACTTGTGGTTAGCCAGTGGGGTGAGAACGAAGTCCTCTTAGTCCGGCTGGTTTGGTTTGCCTTAGAGGTGGAAAAACCCCAGCCTTGGGCTGTAACTGCCCTGTTTTAAGTGATTTGTCCTGAATTGGCACTCTCAGCTGAGTCCCGCCAGAACCGCATCGTCACAGGGGGCTGTTTCCTCCACCTCTGTAGAGCTCACCAATAAACCCTTAAAATGTTCCCTCTCA
>NW_020667509.1:0-1354 GCF_002925995.2 Terrapene triunguis | reverse complement strand
AGGGTTTATGAGCTGGACCCAGGAGTTGAGGGTGGGCCTGGGTTTCCCTACCAGCCACTGGGGAAGTGGCACAGTCAGGGCAGTGGGTTTGGAGACTGCCTGGGACAGTTAGTTCTGTGGGACTTTGATACCCTGGGAGGGAGGAAACGCCCAGTGACCTGGCCAGAGGGCCAAGGCATGAAGAGGAAAGGTGCAGGTGCAAAGGAGCGAGTGGGGTGGGAGTGAGAGTGAGCTGATGGAAGGGGGTGTCAGAGCTGGAAGGAGCTAATCCCTTGAGCACCCAGGAGGAGGTGCCTTAGGGGTGAGTGAACTCTGAGCTAGGGCATTCTGGTGCGGGAAGTGACATGTTTGAGATGAGATGTAAATCTAATGTCCCACAAACCTGCAGGCAATTCACCAATGATGTGGCTTTTTGCAAGAATGGAGATCTCTACCCACAATATGTGTTAAGAGAAATGACTATGGAAGTGGTTGTATTTCAAATAAACTCACATCACATCATAGCACATTACAAACATGAGTCTTTCCATATTTCTCTCACTTTCTCTTTCGTTCTTTCTTTTTGCATCTCTTGTTTTTAAAAAATATAAACCACTTTTGTGAGACTACATCAGTCACCGAGGAGCATTTCTGTTATTGTACATCAGAGCCGCATATTCAGTCTGAAATAGAAAAAGGAAAGAGCCGATATAAATATTAATATTAATTCTTTGTATTAGAGCAGCACTTAGACGCCCCAACAGAGACCGAGGCCCCGTTGTGCTGGGCTCTCCACACACATGGAAAGAGACAATTCCTGACCCAAAGAGTTTAGAGTCAAAATACGCAAGGGCACTGCCTATTGGACTCAATATTAGGGTGACAAAGTGAAAGGCCTGTGATATATGAGAGGTCAGACTAGATGGTCTGGTGATCCTTTACAGAAATGTACACTGTGCTATTTTTCCATCTCTGATCTGCAGCCACCTCTGGGGTGGAACCCAGCAGTTCTTCGGTACCAATAACCCTACACAACACTTCCACTAAGAGGGCAGAGGGGAATAAATTCAAATGAGAATTCAGAAGGCAATGTGTAGATACTAGGGTTCGACATTGGCCAGGACACTGGTTCTAGCCCCCTGTTGTTAAGATGCTGTATCTTTCTGATGTGCCAAAGGCTGAAAAAGCAGTTTACCTGTGGGATCTGCCTCATAGGTATTTCCTTCTGTCTTTGCACAGCTCTCCCTGGTGGATGAAACAGATAGAGGGACAGTTATAGGGATGAGTGATGAGTGGCTGCTTTACTGCAGACAGTGTTATGACTGAGGTACCTCTGATGGGGCACTTTCTCCAGAGCAAGATCAACAGCTGGATG
>NW_020667508.1:0-1432 GCF_002925995.2 Terrapene triunguis | reverse complement strand
GACCCCCTCCATGCCCCAAAGCACATCACGCACCCTACGGGGAACCCCCAGATAACACGGGGCTGGGGCCGAACGCACCTCAAGCTGCACCGGGGCCGGCTCGCTTGGAGGGGCTGCTGGGAGCCTGGGGCTCCTGGAAGGGGCTGAGTAACTCCGAGCGCACATCTCCTCACCCTGCCACCGCCTGAGCTCCTGGCCCGGTAAGTCTTGCAGTGAGCGTGGGCGCCGTGTCCTGCCAGGCTGTAAGGGGAGCCCGGGCAATCGGGGGGCTGTGGTCACACAATGGATTGCACGCGGCCTTGTGCTGGGGCTGGGATCAGCTGCCTGGCCAGCGAAGCCCAGAGCGGGAATTCAGAAGCAGGCTTCTGCCTCCCCCCTGCCCGGTGCGGTGCTGCAGAGGGAGCTGGAATAACCAAAGACTCAAACGGTTGCCAGGCTCAAAGGTAAGACAGTCTCCAGTTACGGGGTGCTGGCAGGGACCCCGATATTTACGCTGCCTAATGCTTCCCATTATAGACTATTCTTGTGCCCCTTTCTCTGAGATCCCCCGCCCCACCCTGGTTGCCAGCAGGCCTTTGCTAGTTGCTCTCTGGCTAGGGAGGGGCCCTTTCTTTGCCCCATTTCGGTCAGCTGAGCTGTGAGCTGTCAGAAGTTACCATTTCCCTTCCCTCGTTATCGTTACTCCGGGAACGCTGGCAACCTGCCAGCATGGTAACAGACATGGGTGCTGGAATGGGGGTGCTGCAGCACCCCCTGGCTTGACATGGTTGACGTTAGAAACAGGGGTTACAGTTTGGTTCAATGGCTCTCAGCCGCCCTGGGAACAGGAACGGGAACGCTGCAGCAGCACAGACGGGAACGCCGGGGCCCTGCTCCAACAGCTGTAGTAGGGAGATGGGGGGAGAGAGCGCCCCAGGGCCGACCCTTCCCCTCGCCCCCAAACCCAGCAGCCTGTGCCCACACGGGGCTAACAGACTTCTCCTAGTAGCAGTCAGCAAAGTGAAGCTTTTAGCTCAAGCTGCCTGAATTCTGGCGATGAAGGTTGAGGGTTCAAATCCTGCTCGTGGGAGGAAAAATACTCAAGGCCATGATGTTATTTGAGGAGGTTTTTAACAATGTGGCAGGGCTGGAGTCAAGCACTGGGAAGCAAGGACATGCCAGAATGTAGGCTGCCCCAGCAGCCTTCGCTCCGCCTCCTGAAGCGTGTGCATTACGTGACACTGTCTTTAATGACACGGTCATCAATGTTTTTTTCCACAGGACTCATATCCCAGGCGCGGAACTAAGGTCACAGGGAGAACCATACATCTGGCATTCCCTAACTTTTGGTGTTTGCCTTAGCCACCGAAAAATGATCTTTTAACGGATATTTGCACAGTATTTGACATATTAATATTAAGTAGTAACGGGCTGAATCTGCAGCCAGGGAGAT
>NW_020667507.1:0-1291 GCF_002925995.2 Terrapene triunguis | reverse complement strand
TAGAAGACAATATTTTAAGTTTCTCATATTGACCTGGCTGACATAGTTGATTTTAATTTTTGTTGGGTTTTTTTAATATTTTATTTAACTATTTTAGTTTAAAACAATTTTAACAAAAACAAACCTGATTTTTAAAAAACTTGAATGTTTAAATTCAAACATTCATATGCTTGTTTTGTTAAAATATGTTTGCTGTTGAAGAAAAAAATCCAGAATACATAACGTTGTTGTTTTAGTTAAATAAAACAATTTAAATGTCTGTCTGGTGATGTTCTCCTCCTAATACAGCATGGCAAGAAAAATCTCCAAATATTAATGATTAACCTGTTGAATTGGAGATAGTTCACCTCCCAGTGACTTCATAAATATCTGCTGCAAATACTTTGGTAAATGAAATAACCAATCAATCATTCTGTTTCTGATGTAGCTGTAAAACTAATCTGAAAAGTTTTCAAAATAAATCACTTTAAAAACGTACAGTGTGTACCTTAGAATCACAGAATCTCAGGGTTGGAAGGGACCTCAGGAGGTATCTAGTCCAACCCCCTGCTCAAAGCTTCTAAAAATGAAACCTACATCTATCTCGGAGTTGTGAAGAATATGTATTAAGGTTATAACAACCAACAAGAATGCACTTTTATGTAGAAATCCATGATTAAATCAAGTCTTCCTGACTAGTGATTTAAATCAATTGGATTTAAATCAAATCCACCTTGCAGAAAAGAAGTTTGCCTAGTAATTAAAATCATGCTAGGAAGAGAGAGAACAGGAAAGCCAGCCGGGCACTTTCTCAGGGACTGTTTGACATCTCAGATGTGCTCACAATCTGGAGAAAGGGTGAGGGGCTACAGGTACAGATGCACCTTCAGTGGTGGAGTGGCTCAAAGCAAGGCCAGACAGCTTAACAAACAGATTAAATTGGAGCCATTCACGAAAACACGGGAGCCTCTCAGATCATGGACACCCACAGTAGAACCTTGGGTAACATCTGTCCATTTCTGTGCATGCACATATTCCAGCAAACTCATACCCAACACCACTCTCATCCTCCTCACAGGCCACTCTTGCACAATCACACACACCAAGCTAACCCCCAGCATCTGCCCCACGGCTGGCAGGAGAAAACCTGACAGCTCCTTGCTCTCAGGACATAGCTGCCTGGCCGGGAGATGTCAGCAGGAAGCTTCCCCGCTCCCTCCTCAGCCAGGGGGAAGGTCAGACACTTGCTGCCCAAGGCTGACACCCAGGACTCCTCTGTCCTGAGGCACCTGCAGGGCAGGGCTGGAGCAGC
>NW_020667506.1:0-2172 GCF_002925995.2 Terrapene triunguis | reverse complement strand
AGAGTTTTGAATCATAGCATCTGTCAGCTGTGCAATAGTCTTCCCTGCTCCCAGAGGAGGTCTGGTCCAGAGCATCTCCTAGCCGTACCAGTATCTCGCTGTTCCCAGCTGAAATCTGGGCCACAGACACAGTCAGCATTGACTTAGTTTCCCAGGTGAGGGTAGACAGAGATCTCACCCCACAGCCACTGATTCTGGCCTTGACAGTTTGTACCTGAACCTTCAGAGGTTAACCATATTACATCATTACGCAGATTAACACATCAAGTGAAATAACCTCCCATGCTCCCACAGTCAGAGTCCCAGAACATCCTTTGGTGTCCATATTGACTCAGGCTAAAGGCAGAGCAATGGGATTCATTCTACCCCAACCTGATTGCCTATTAGCCCCTGTTTAGGCATGTTGTATGTCCTTCTTCCTTGATCCCAGGGGCATGACTTGACTCTCTTCTCCTCTTTGAGCCAGCTGTGTTTGACCTGGTCAACAAGGTTCTGTTGATCCAATTTGATCTGCTGGCCACCAGCTCCAACCATCTCTCCTCCAAGAACATTAATTTCCACTCCAGCATCCACAGCTCTGGACCTCTCGCTCTTCCTGTTACATCTGCTGAATTATCAGTGGAACAGTCTCTGGCACTATCTCTTCGGTCAACTGCTTGCCTTGCAGGAGAAAAAGGGAGCCCTTCCAGCTTATGGTCTGGAGTCAGTGCCCCATCCTGACTCAAGGCATGAGCACCGCATGGTCACCTACTCAGATTTCTTCTGATCAGCAGCAATGCACACATGCTCAGAAGCTGCTCTTTCATGAGGTGTTCATAATTCATGCTTGCTAATTAATTTAAACCTGAGACAAACTAACAGACCTGCTCCCGACTTTCAGTGTAGAGCAAAAGTATAATCCCCCACCAAAAGCATCTTAAAAAAAACTTCACAGATTAACTTGTAGATCCCATCTCTGCTACCATTCTGTCATAGACCCTAGCAAGCACCCCCTCTTGGCCACCTATTACGATTGCTGTGAGGGGAATCCAGAGCAGCAGAGGCTTAAATGTTCCAATCACCTGTAACAAATGTTAATGGGGAAAGAATCAAAAGGGAAACAAAAGGGCTGAATTAGTCCAAAGAAAAAGGCCTAGTGATGTCACTCAGGGACTGTGATGAAATCATGTCTGGTAAACAAAAGTAGCATGGGGCCAGAAATCAATGGTCCTAAACTGGTGTGTTGCAAATTAGGCTTAATTAGTGAACAAAATGAGGGCATGGGCTATTCTGGTTACCACTCCCTTTTAGGATCCTTAAAAATAAAGGAACTTTGGGGAGAAATCATGATTTTAGAAACGTATCTGCTGGCTGGAAGACAGGAGGACTGGGAGGAACAAGCTTCACCGTCATGGCTACAACCCCCACAGTCTCCTGGGGCCCCAGGATCCACCATAACACTGTGCGACATTCACCATTCTCATTATGAGAGATAGCCTGACCAGACTGAATGACAGACAAAGAAGGACTCCAGTATCACCACCTCCACTGAATCTGGCTAATCCTGACCACCATCTGAACTGTAAGTCTGTCATGCCCCTTCCCCCATGCATCCTTTTCCTTCCCCACCTCCTTTCTTCTCTTTCCTATCTCTCTCCTTTTGTCTTTTGTTCAATAACAGTCTGGCTTAGCTGGCCAAGACTATTTTGCAACACAGCTATAAGCCTATGACCAGAAAGTTAGTGAAAAACAATGCCCTAAACCTCCTGCCGGGTATAGGAGTGTCTGATAAGAATATGTGCTGTGCCTGTGTTTCTCCAGCAATGAGGGTGCAAGTAAGAGTCAGCACCAGAGACAGAAGCTGCATTTCTACCTTCGCTGTTGTTTTCTCTCCTCTTTTGTATGTGTGTCTCATTTTTTGTGCTAAATGTAAGCGGGGGAATAGTCCCACTATTGTGGGGAACTTTCCTGGCTTATACAGAAGACAGGACCCCCCTGGCCTTCCGGCTCCCTGATTAGCCTGCCCACCCTGTCAATCAGGCTGACCTGGAGCATTGGCCTCTCCCCATTGTTCCTGGGGACTGTCAGTCTCAGGGTCCTGATTTCCCATTGCATAGAGTGAAAGTTACAGATGCAGGCATTATATACTGACACATGGAGAGAAGGGAGTTACTTCGCAAGTGGAGAACCAGT
>NW_020667505.1:0-1129 GCF_002925995.2 Terrapene triunguis | reverse complement strand
CTAGAGCATTCAAATAAAAAGTATAATTCAGTAGTATTCTAAAACTCGGACTAATCAATCCCTATACTGTATTCCATTTTATAAAAGTTGCATTCATAAATTCCCTCAGATTGTGTTCAGAGAAGATTTTTTTCTCTTTTCACCAAATAAATAAATAAATAAAAATAAAATAAATAAATAAAATTAAAGGAGATATCCTATCTCCTAGAACTGGAAGGGACCTTAAAAGGTCATTGAGTCCAGCCCCCTGCCTTCACTAGCAGAACTGAGTACTGATTTTGCCCCAGATCCCTAAGTGGCCCCCTCAAGGATTGAACTCACAACCCTGAGTTTAGCAGGCCAATGTTCAAACCACTGAGCTATCCCTCCCCACTGGACCAATGGACTCTCTATAGTAGTGAGGTTTGCTAAATATTTTCCAAAGTTGCCAATACTGGTCCAGCTGGATCACCATAAGCAATATGAGGATCCACAATATAAACCAGCCTCCCATAGTCCCAACACCATATCAATTAAATGTGCTCAGAACAAGTCTAGTCCACAGCGTGAAAAACGCCTGTGGCTGTGGGAGTACTGTTTGCATTAGACTTCCCAGTATTGCTAAAACTGGCGTTGCTCAAATCAGTGTCAGCAAAAATGGGAAACGTAGCGAATTTCCCTAACGTAGACAGAGCCTAACAGCTGACACTAAACACCATTGCCAACACCAACACTAAACACCAGCACTACTATGCAGCCTCAAATTGAGGCTAAACAACAATTTTGGAATAATGGGTAGAATCAAATCCAACAGAGTTTGATGCTCTTATTGTCTTAACTTGGCAGCAGCCTCTTCTGTACAGCTGCTCAGAACTGCACACCACTTCTTTTCAGTGGTTATTGTGATTTATACTTGCATAGCATGTGTGTGCCACAAAAAAGGTGTCTCAACCTCATAGTTTGTATGTTAACTGTACAGCATGAATCCCACACGTGCGAGTCCATTGTCAGGACTGGCTGTCAGGGAAACCTTCTGATTTTTGGAAAGAAAACACCATACTTCCTTACAGTGTTCCAGGCATTCTTTAGATGAGTTGTATTTTAAAAAGTCAGCTATTAGCCCAAAGTCTTTTGCAAGGTATTTAGATGC
>NW_020667504.1:0-1960 GCF_002925995.2 Terrapene triunguis | reverse complement strand
CCGTCTGGCTAAGCCGCCAGAGGTGTAGTTCCACGTCCCTCCCCGCATGTTCCCCATGTGCCCTGCTGCTCAGATGTACTCGTCCTTCCACGATGACACCACAGCCTCTCATGGGGGTTGAAGTCGCTGGTCTATGAGGCACCACCACAGCAGCTGTGCCACAGGGAAAGAGGGCAAATGCATCCTGGGAGATGGTGTCTGGCTGGGAACATGGTCCATGGGGGAAAAGGGAACAGTCAGGATGTGGTGTTACAGCTCCCATGAGACACGGCAGCAGCTTAGGTAGACACACAGCTCAATGTCAACTGGAAGTCAAGCGAGACAAGGTGGGGGAGGTCATATCTTTTATTGGACCAGCTTCTGTTGGTTGTAGAGATAAGCTTTCGGGCTTACACAGAGCTCCTCTTTCTGTGGAGCCTGAAAGCTTGTCTCTGTCACCACCAGAAGTTGTTCAGTAAATGATATGACCGCCCCGACCTTGTATCGCTCATATCCTGGGACCAACACGACTACAACAGCCCTGCCAATGGCTTGAGGTTCAGACATTTCCGATCTGAAATAGTTCCGATTTTTGCGTTCCGCAAAAAGGCTTTGATGTTTCGACTTTCCATCCTGAGAAACGCTGAACTATCAGACTTTCCTGACCAGTTCTAGTTACAATCTAGGGCCGGTTTGCAGATGACTAGAAATACAACTCTATCCTCCTCTGCTGCATCCCTACTTTCCCAGCCCTGGACCTTCCCACGACTTTACAGATGCACACAAATAATCTGAACCTAGGGCTGGAAAAGCACTATTTGGTCATCCAGTCCATCTCCTTGCCAGTACAAGACCGTTCCTTATATTTTAATATTCTATCCAGTCTAGTTTTAAATATTCCAGGTGCAGGGGCTGCCCCATTAGAGAGACTACTCCACAACAACATCTCACTGCCAGGAAGTTCTTGAAATTCAGTCTCCGGGCTCTTTAAGTTCATCCCCACCCCCTTTTCTCTTGATATTTGTTCAGTTATTCTAGTGAAAACAGAGGCTAGACTGACAGAATGCTAATTACCAGGGGTGTTCTTCTTGTTCTTCTTTTCTTTGAAAGCTTTGGTGTCTCATTCACCTTCACCGGTCTTCTCATCCCTGCCCGGTTACCCAGGACCGTTCAGGAATAGCTGGTGGTGCCGCAGCCAATATGCTCACTAGTTCCTATAACACACCATGATTTAGATCATCTAGACTTGCTGATTTGCATTCGATCCCATTTCCCAATTACTCCGCTACCTAACTTTTCAGCTACAGTGAGTTTTACGGGCTCATCTTTACTTCCCAATTGTTCAAATACCTGGTCTTAATTCTTTCTTGCTGATGAAAAATTATAAAATGGACGATCTCAGCGGCTTGAGTAATTCATGTCTCCCCTCCCCCCTGCATCTCCTTTGCCCCTGATAAATTGGTAAAGACCCGCTTTTTGATCCCGCTTATCCACTAACTAACGCTGGTTTTTTGCTGCCTTTCTCCCCCCTTACACCCTCCGAGCGTTTTCATTTGGTTGTTTCCCCACTTCCATTCTTTCCAGTCTTTCTTTCAACCTCAAATGTTTTGGCATCTCCTCTTGCTACCCCATCAGTCACTTCTCATCCAAGCAATTTTCTCTCTGAGGTATTGTTTTCTGTTGCATTCCAATCAGGGCTTCCCCAAAGTTCACCACATTGGGGCACGCCAGTATATCCTCCATTGTCCCTTAGTGGCTAGATTTCACAATGGATCACACTTTGCTTTCCATGAATCAACTACCGCTACCGTCCGAGAACCTACTATGTTGGTTCAAGTAGTTAGTGGTCACTGCTGCTAAGTGCAGGATCATTTTCTCATACGCAGACCATTCTTTCATATCAGTAAATAGCAGAACCAGAAAGGCTTCCCTGTATCTATTGCCTCGCCATACTTATCTTTTATCCATCTCGCTTTGTAGA
>NW_020667503.1:0-1221 GCF_002925995.2 Terrapene triunguis | reverse complement strand
AAGGTGCATGACGCTCCTATCTTTAAGAACACAGGACTGTTCAGAAAGCTGTAAGCAGGGACTTTCTTTCCTCACTGATGGATTACCACTGGTGGTGATGTTGAAATGCCAATAATGATCCTGGGGGATCCAGCCTATCCTTTATTTCCCGGCTCATGAAGCTTTCAGGCCACCTCGAAAGCAGCAAGGAAAGATGCAACTACAGACTCAGCAGGACAGAATGATAGTTCAGTGTGCTTTTGGTAGATTGAAAGGGCACTGGCGTTGTTTACTCACTAGATTGGATCTCAATGCAAAAAATGTCCCAATGGTTATAGCTGCCTGTTGTGTCCTGCATGATATTTGTGAAGCAAAGGGGGAAAACTTGCTGCAGGGGTAGAGGATGGAGGTGGAGCAGCTGTCTAGCTATATGGCTCAGGGAGGTTTTGAAAGAGAACTTTAATAGTGAGTCATAGTAATGCATTGTGGTGTACTGTGCTGTACCTAGCCCTGCTGTTTTGGGGGCCTGTTAGGAATTGTGTGGTGCGTGGTACACATATATGACTATAATACTGTCAATGCACTATTAATTTTTGTGGTGCTTGCTGTACGTTTGATTGTTACACTGTGTTTGTCACTGACCCTATGTGTTGTGAGTTTACAAGACTCCTACGTTCACTGCCCACAGGCATTACACACAATGTGTTGTAAACTAATGAAAAGAGTTTTATTCAGTAACAAAAACAGCACCTAACAAAATATCTAAAGAACATAATAGTACAGGGGTCGGCAACCTGCTGCACGCGTGCCAAAGATGGCACGCAAGCCGACTTTTGATGGCATGCTGCTGCCTGCCAAGGTCCTGGCCCCACTCAGCCCCCCCGCCCACCGATTTCTCCTGCGGGGGCAGGAGGCAGAAGCTTGGTCATGCCGGCAGCCAAGCTCCCTCCTCCCCCGCTTCTTCCCCCAGCATGGTGCTTTCCTGCCCCCCCACTCCCTCTCCCTGCCGCCAATCAGCTGATTGCCCTTGCGAGGGGGAGGGGGAGCCGAGCCGAGCCGCAGCGTGCTCGCTGCTCCGGGGAGGAGGCAGAGAAGAGGTGGGGACGGGACCCTGGGGCAAGGGGTGGGAACGGGGCATATCTCCTCCAGCCCCCTGCCATGAGCACCCCCACGAGCTGAGCACCCCAGCCCTCTGACCTGACCCCTGAACCCCCTCCCACACCCAGCCCTCTGCCCTGACCC
>NW_020667502.1:0-1681 GCF_002925995.2 Terrapene triunguis | reverse complement strand
GAGGTTAGAGGTCATCCAGGGTCTGCATGGTAGAAGCTCCCCAACTCCCTAACAATCCACCCCTCCCCCCCCAACTGTTCCATACTTCTCCCACCCAAACCCAACAACCCTCCAGGTTCACTCCCAGGATCCAGCCCAGCAGTTACTTCCCTCTCCCTCAGCTCCTCCGTTACCCCTGACTCCCCCAAGAAGCAGTGTGGGAAATCTGTTTCTGTATTGAATCATTACTCTGAGTTCTGTATTAATATGCCTAGTAAATAATCTATTTGTCAAAAAACATTTTCTGAATCTTTTTTGTCCTCTGTTTTGTTACAGACGTACTTTCTGATAGGTATTTTTGAAATAAATTACCAAAATAATTGAAACTGGCGTGATTATATTGTGTTGTTTTGACAAATAAAATATGCAGAATTTTGGGGAATTTTAAAATGTGCACAGAGTTTTTAATATTTTGGCGCAGAATTCCCCCAGGAGTAAAGTTCTTCCATAATTGTTCATTACGGGATTTCTTGTACTGCTGTCTGAATCAGATAGTACTGTCCACTGTCTGACGAGATACTGGAGTAGATGGTCCACTCAGATACTGTATGGCAATTCCTATGATCCAAAGTTAACTGGAAACAACTTGATTCATCCACTGCTTGTTTATCTTAACATCATGATGGCTGATAATGTAAACTGAGATTTTCAGCTTGACCTAGTTCATTAGCAGGATAAGTTTAAAGTGATAAACACAAGTGATTTTTACTAATTCTAGCGGGTTTCTGGTGTTGATAGACTTGAATGATAGCTGGCAAGGTACTGAGTATAGTGGGAAGGACCTCACTGAATTTATTAATGTAGAATGCAGTGAATAGAAGGATGTTGCAAAAATGTCTAGATCAGAGGTTTTCAATCTGTGCGGTGCGCCGCGCTGTGGAGAAATGTTTGGGGTGGCGTGGCTGGAGCCCAGACCAGCCCCTACAGGGGGCGGGCAGGGAGCGCCGCCCAATTCCTCTCCTGGCCCCAGCCTTGGCTGCTTGCCTGCACCAAGGGGTGCCGTCTGCCTGCCCCGTGCCTGGGGATCTGCTCCTGGCTGCGGTTGCCAGCCCCATGTCTGGGGCAATGTTCCCTCTAATTTTTTCCATCCATGTGCGGAATAAATTTTATTATGTACACCGAGATATGTGCAGATGTGCGCCACCCGTAGAAACAAAAAACCTAGATCTAATATATATTTTTAAAAAGTTATCATAGGGATAATTACTCCAGCCAGGACAGGTTAGGCATTTTAGAACTCACAACTCAAAGAAGTAAATTTAAGTGTAAGAGAGAAATAAAAATTATGAAATGCATAGACCAGTCAAAACACAAAATACACTTTGAAAGAATAAAATTACAGAGAATATATGTGCATTGCAGGAAGTACCAAGAAGTAACAACAATAATACAAGTATGTGTTGGGAGGTGAGTAGAGACTGTCTAGGAAGGAGTACGGCAGAAAGGGATCTAGGGGTTATAGTGGACCACAAGCTAAATATGAGTCAACAGTGTGATGCTGTTGCAAAAAAAGCAAACATGATTCTGGGATGTATTAACAGGTGTGTTGTGAGCAAGACACGAGAAGTCATTCTTCCGCTCTACTCTCCTCTGGGTAGGCCTCAGCTGGAGTATTGTGTCCAGTTCTGGGCACCGCATTTCA
>NW_020667501.1:0-1379 GCF_002925995.2 Terrapene triunguis | reverse complement strand
ATCACACGCGGCAGCGGGCGGGGACCTGCAAACATAGGGTGCGGGGAGGTGAACGCACACACACAGACAGGAGCAGGCGCGCGCACAATCACACACGGTTCGGGCGCGGGCGCGCCCATACACACATTGGGCGGGTCCAGCGAAGGGGGCGGGGCTAGGGAGTAGGAGGCTGGTCCAGTCCCGCTCCTCCTGTTGCCATGGCAGCCTGGCTACGGAAGTGCTCTGCGGCGCTTCCCTCCAGCTGCAGGTCCGCAGCGCACGGGGCCGCGGGGAGCGGCTCCCTCCGTGCAGCTGAAGATGGCGGACGGCGGGGAAGCAGCGGGCCAGCAGGAAGAGGCAGCGGTTGGCGGGCCGCGGCGGGACAAAGGGCCCCGGGCTAATGCCCGGCCACCCACGGCCCGGGACTTACAGGTGGGGAAGGGCCGGGGCGAGACTTGAGAATGATGAACGAGAGCCCGGCGGCGCCTCCCCGACAGGTGCCGTCCCGTCCCGGCGGCTGCGGTGCTCCGGGCTGGTGGGCGAGGGCTGGATCGGGCGGGGGAGGCTGGCCTGGCCAAGCCCAGGCTCTGCGGTTAGAGGCGCCGCCCGGCGGGCTGTATTTCCCGGCGGAGCGGGGCACAGGGAGCTGAGCGCTGGCGGGGGGCTGCTGCCTGCCCTTTCCATGCACACACCTGGCACCCTGCCGCTGGGCCATCCCCCGCCGTGCTGCTCCCCACGGGGCCGTAACCTGCCACGTGGTGTGGAGGGATCCGCCAGGCGGAGGCAGGTGGCTGGCTTTGTGTCACACCCCTTCTCTCACAAGACCCACATTTTTCAGGACTTAATCGCCAGGCCCGATGAGGCTGCCAGCTCTTGTTTGCAAGGCCCGAATAAAGCTGCTTAATGCAAAAACCCTCTTGTACCGTTGAGCCTGGTTTTCAAACACTAGTGCAGAGGTTCCCAAACTTGGTTTGCGGCTTGTTCAGGGTAAGCCCCTGGTGGGCCGCCAGACTTTTGTTTACCTGAGTGTCCGCAGGTAGGGCCGCTCGCAGCTCCCAGTGGCCACAGTTCGCCTGGGAACCCCTGCACTAGAGCAGTGGAGAGGTGCCTCAGCCTGCAGAGAGTTTGGCTCCCATTGTTAGCGTCCTGCAAAGAAATGAGATAAAATCTCAGCTGTAACCATTTCTTTATCAGCATTCATTTTCCCCACCAACTTTAAAACTATGAAATGCTTCCAAATAAAATTCTTTAAAACTATGTCTGTGCTTGCCCATGCTTGCAGCAGCATGTAGGGTATGTGTAGCCAGGGGTCCTGGTGCTGGGGGTGCGCCAACAACCCCTGGCTTGAAGTGGTTTTCATCACATAGAGGGTATACAGCAGGGGTCGGCAACGTTCGGCA
>NW_020667500.1:0-1655 GCF_002925995.2 Terrapene triunguis | reverse complement strand
CTCCTCCTCTTCCTAGTTTTCAGTCTTGTCTAAAGGCAATATACCTGAGAATTTTAAGAGCAAGCTTTTTAACCAACCATGTTCCTGGCTACATATGAAATGTAGTTTAGCGTTCATTTCCAGGATATTTTCCTTTAGTTCTTGACCATATGCTATCAAACTCTGCATATTCCAACAAAAGTTTGTGATCCCCATATTAGTCATATGTCACCATTAACCTCATTCAAAATCACATGGATTCAATCCATTGACAGACTGCTAACATACAAGCATTTTTCCACTGCCCTTGGTATAATTTTCATTTTTTCTGATTTTTTACCCTGTTTGTGATGTGTGATGTATCACTTCTATCATAAATACTATAAACCTTTCTTTTTTCCACTACTAGCATATTATTGCCTATTCCTTCCATAATGTTTATCATATTCTTTATAGAGTGAGGTTGTGTCTGCAGTTCCTCTTTTCCTGTGTTGATTTTCATTTCCTTCTCCACCTGATGTTTTGAGAGTATCCATACAGCTTCCGCATAAGTAGGGCCCTACCAAATTCACAGCCATGAAAAATGCTTCAAGGACCGTGAAATCTGGTCTCCCCCCATGAAATCTGATCTTTTGTGTGCTTTTACCCTATACTATGCAGATTTCTCAAATTGGGGGTCCTGACCCAAAAGGGAATTGCAGGGGGGTCACAAGGTCATTTTAGGGGGGTCGTGGTATTGCCATGCTTATGTCTTTGCTGCCTTCAGAGCTGGGTGGCTGGAGAGCAGTTGGAGAGCGACGGCTGCTGGCCAGGAGCCTAGCTCAGAAGACAGAGCTGCCAGCAGCAGCAGCAGCGCCATGGGCGATGCGTGAACTGCCAGCTGGGGGAGGCTAGCCCCAAACCCCACACTTTACACCTGAAGTCCTGCCCCTTGCACCCCCTACCAGAGCCGAAGCTCCCCATGCGCCCCACCCACCGGAGCCCAGAACCGCCCTCCTTACTGCAGCCACCAGCCAAATCCTGCACCTAGCTCCCCCAGCCACAAAGGAGCACCAGGAGGGTGGGCGGCCATGGCCCTAGCCCCGGAGCATGGGAGGCGCGCGGACCCAGCCTCCCCAGCCTGGGGTGGGGCAGGCAGCCACCAGCTGCAGCCTCCCCAGCTCCAGAGCACAGGAGGGTGGGCAGCGCGCAGCCCCAGCCATTCCAGCCCGGGGTGGGGGGGCGGCCAGCCCCAGCCTCCCCAGCTCCAGGGCGTGGGAAGGTGGGTGGTGCAGGGCCCCAGCCTCAGCAGAGCACTGAGGGGCTGGACTGGAGCTGGAGGACTGGCGCCGCATACAGGGAGTGGTCACAGCAGGGGGCAGCGTCACGCCTGGCTGTTTGGGAGGCAAAGCCTCCCCCAGCCTATGTGACCCACTGCCCATGAGCAGCACAGAAGTAAGGATGACATGGTATGGTATTGCCATCTTTACTTCTGCGCTGCTGCTGGCGGTGGCTCTGCCTTCAGAGCTGGGCTCCCAGCTCCCAGCTGCTCTCCAGCTGCCCAGCTCTGAAGGCAGTGCTGCTGCCAGCAGAAGCACAGAAGTAAGGGTAGCAGTACTGCAACCCCCCTACAATAACCTTGCCACCCGCCAAAAACTCCTCTTTGGGTCAGGACCCCTACAATTACAACACCGTGA
>NW_020667499.1:0-1500 GCF_002925995.2 Terrapene triunguis | reverse complement strand
ACTTGCTTGTTCAGTTCATCTCATCCAAGTGGCTGTTCCAATGGATTGCTCTCTGTCGTCAGGAAGGGACTGGCTACAGTGTCGCTCTCTGTTTCGCATTATGTACATGAAAAGTATGTGCCCAATTTAAAAAGGGAAAAGTCCTTTTTTCCGGTCACCTTTAAAGAAGTCTGCTGCACGTCGGCATCTTACATTTAGTGAGGATGATTTACCTGCAGTGTTCTCAGGTGACGTTTCATATGGATCTCTTTCTGATACCTATCTAATAATATATGGAGATATACCTATCTCATAGAACTGGGTGGGACCCTGAAAGGTCATTGAGTCCAGCCCGCTGCCTTCACTAGCAGGACCAAGTACTGATTTTGCCCAAGATCCCTAAGTGGCCGCCTCAAGAATTGAACTCACAACCCTGGGTTTAGCAGGCCAATGCTCAAACCACTGAGCTATCCCTCCCTACCAGGTGTGATGCTTTGCTGCCAGTCACCACTCTTCTTTTTAGGTTATCATCTTGGGCTCTGATCCTGCAACCAGATCTACGTGACTCATGCCTCTATATAGAACCTCATCGAGTTAGGGGCCTTAATTGCTTGACCGGGGCTAGGAGGCTTGAAAACCAATCTGTTAGGCCTGTATTGCTCGAAAGCTTGTGTCTCGCACCAACAGCAGTTGGCCCAATAAAAGATATTACCTCACCCACCTTTCTTGGGACTGACACTGCTACAACAATACTGCACACTGGTAGGTCCGTGCCTAATGACACTGCTCTCATTGGGGGCACATGGATGCTTGAGGGGGTGGAGAAATTATTTCCCCCAGTATGCTGCTGGCTAATCAGGAACTGGTAAAATGTGTCTTTCTGTGGACTGTTCGAGGCTGCTAAGAAGTGCAGCCCTGGTTTAACCACTGTACAATTAAAAGTAAAATATTCTTCTGCTTGCTCAGTGAGTAGCTGACTTTGTTATGGATAGATAAGTTCATCTCAGAGAGTGCTTTTTCTCAAGGCATTGCCAAGTTCTTTTAAAGGTACCCAAACCAGGCATTGCCACACTTAGTTTGGCTTTCTTTTGATTGTAGTGTTGACTCTGAAATTTACTGGCTTTCCACTGCTTGCTTTTTTGATAACCACAAAATCCTTTCTGAGGTTTTTCATCCTTTTAAAATAGGAAAATCTGAGCTCAGCCTCAACTCTAGCTTAATAAAACATTGCCATATGCCAATAATACTGTACAGCACTTTGCATTTTCAAACACTGTAGGGACATTAAATATAGATTATGTAGGTAAACACTGGCATGTTATTGATGGGGAAACTGAGTCACGGAAAGGGGCCATGACTTGCACAGGAGGCATTGCAGTGTTGCCAGCTCTCATGATTTGATCACGAGTCCCCGTGATATTTTTAGTGGCCAAGCTCCTCAAGTCATGTGAATATATTAAAATCTCTGTTTTCATTTACCCCCTCCCTTCAAAAAAATAACCTCTAAGTTTGCAGAGAAAA
>NW_020667498.1:0-1247 GCF_002925995.2 Terrapene triunguis | reverse complement strand
GCTAGGTGGATTTGGAGCAGGAGCGGGACTTGCAAACTCAGTAGACTATTAAGAATAAATTAAGCTCCCTGGCTCAACTGCAGGATAGTCTGATACAAAAACAAGTACACGCAAATGTAGACTTAGTCCAAATTGGCCTGGGTAACCTAAAAGCCAAATGGAATCTGTGGCAATGGCTGAATACTACCACCTGGTTACTTCATAAAAAAAATCTAGAAATTGGAAACCAAACGGCTATAGCTATGGGATGCACTGAAATGCAGATACTTGCCCTATCTACTTTGGAACACGAAATGTTTTGGGTAATTTCGGGTAATATTAAGGTTTTAATGCATTTGTTAAAACAAAGGAAAAGATCTCTGTTTGATACTTACCAATATGACTGGATGCAGTATGTTTCCAGCACTGTGAAACCAGACTTGTTAATTGGGGAAATAATTGTAAAAATAGCACATCAACAGTCTCTGGAGGCAAAGGTATGCAAGGTTAGCCCACTTCCCATATTACACATGGGATCATTCTGGCTGCCTCGGACCTTGAGCCAGTGGGCTGGGGAGGGAGGAAAACTATTGGACACTAGAGGTTGTACCGAATGGACTCCTCAAAAGTGGGTATTTTCCTCTCAACGGAATATTTAATTATACTGGGGTGTTTTTCCTTTAAAAGAAAATACTATGAAGAAAATGGTATCTGACAAAGAAACATGGTACAGTAACTCCTCACTTAACGTTGTAGTTATATTCCTGAAAAATGTGAATTTAAGCGAAACGATGTTAAGCGAATCCAATTTCCCCATAAGAATTAATGTAAATGAGGGGGTTAGGTTCCAGGGAAATTTGTTTCACTAGACAAAAGACTATATTACACACACACACACACACACAATAAGTTTTAAACAAACAATTTAATACTGGTACACAGTGATGATGATTGTGAAGCTTGGTTGAGGTGGAGGACTCAGAGGGTGGGATATTTTCCTTACTGCTAAATGATGAACTAGGAATTGGCTGAGAACTCAAGGGTTAACTCTCTCTCTACACAAGGCAGCAGGAATGGAGGGAGATATGCACATGTCCCTTAAGTACACTTCCTTGTTAATTAGATCAGCTTGCTGAGATGCAGCTGCTGCTGCCAGCAAGCTCCCTCTGTCCTGAGCCCTGTCGTGTGTCCCCCTGCTCTATGGAAGATGGTGTAAGTGGTGTGCAGGAGCAGGGGGGAGGGGGACACCCTGACATTAGCCCCCTTCT
>NW_020667497.1:0-1280 GCF_002925995.2 Terrapene triunguis | reverse complement strand
GTGGAGGTAGAGAAGGGGCGTGAGTGGATGGGAGCTGAGGAAGCGTTTTTCCAGGTCAATCATAAAAACGTTGGCATATTGTGGGGCCATGCAGGTGCCCATAGTGTTGCCAGTGGTCTGGAGCTATATATTGTCACCAAATTTGAAATAATTGTGCATGAGGATAAAGTCACAGAGCTCAGCAACCAGTTGTGCTGTGGCATCATCAGGGATACTGTTCCTGACAGCTTGTATTCCATCAGTGTGTGGGATGTTTGTGTAGAGAGCCTCCACATCCACGGTGGCTAGCATGGTGTTTTCTGGAAGATCACCAATGCATTGTAGTTTTCTCAGGAAATCAGTGGTGTCACGGTGATAGCTGGGAGTGCTGGTAGCATAGTGTCTGAGTAGAGAGTCCACATATCTGGACAGTCCTTCAGTGAGAGTGCCAATTCCAGCGATGATGGCACATCCAGGATTTCCAGGTTTGTGGATCTTGGGTAGTAGATAGAATAACCCCAATCGGGGCTCTAAGAGTATGTTGATTTGTTCCTGTGTTAGTGTAAGGAGTGTCCTGAGTAGATGGTGCAGTTTCTTAGTGTATTCCTCAGTGGGATCTGAGGAGAGTGGCCTGTAGAATTTGGTATTGGAGAGTTGTTTGGCAGCCTCCTTCTGGTAGTCAGACCTGTTCATGAAGACAACAGCACCTCCTTTATCAGCCTCTTTGATTATAATATCAGGGTTGTTTCTGAGGCTGTGGATGGCATTGCATTCTGCACGACTTAGGTTATGAGGCAATAGATGTTTTTCCACAATTTCTGCCTGTGCACGTCAGCGGAAGCATTCTATGTATAGGTCCAGACTGTCATTTCAGCCCCTAGAAGGAGTCCATGTGGAGTTCTTCTTCTTGTGATGTTGGTGGGAGGGTATCTGTGTATCAGTGCACTGTTCAGTGTTATCTGGAAAGTATTCTTTGAGTCGGAGATGGCGAAACTAGGTTTTCAGATCACCGCAGAACTGTATCATGTTTGTGGGGGTGGTGGGGAAAAAAGAGAGTCCCCAAGATAGGACAGACTCTTCTGCCGGGTTGAGTGTGTAGCTGGACAAATTGACGATATTGTTGGGTGAGTTAGGGGTACCATTGTTGTGGCCCCATGTGGCAGGTAGGATTTTAGACAGCTTACGGTCCCTTTTCCTTTATAGAGAGGTGAAGTGTGTAATGTAGATCTCTTGTCTTATTTTAGCAAAGTCCGTTTGTGTGGAAGGTTGGTTATGCAACAAACCTCGATGCCAACTCTGCC
>NW_020667496.1:0-2603 GCF_002925995.2 Terrapene triunguis | reverse complement strand
TAGGTCAATAGTGATTGAAAATTGTTGCCCTCTACACTGGGGGGGGGGAAGGAAATCGATCTAAGTTACACAACTTCAGCTACGTGAATAATGTAGCTGAAGTCGACATACTTAGATCTACTTACTGCGGTGCCTTCACGGCGGTAAGTCGACGGCTGACGCTCTCTCGTCGACTCCGCCTGCACCTCTCACCCTGGTGGAATACCAGAGTCGATGGGAGAGCACTCAGCGGTCGATCTATCGCTTCTAGACTAGACGCGATAAATCGACCCCTGCTGGATCAAGAGGTGCCCGTCAATCCAGCGGGTAACATAGACAAGCCCTTACTGTCCTAAACTGCTGTGTGCAGTTAAACAGCTACCACCTTACACCACAGAGGTGGCCATACCTACATGGTGAGTGAAATGATTGTGACATATACAGTTTGTGTAGTGCTTTGAAATCCTTTGAGTTGAAAGATGCTATATAAATGAAAGATTATAGTATAATAGGCAGCAGTAGATGAAATGCAAAGAAACAAAGATCCATTTCCATATAAATATTGTTTGTAAAATATGATGGGGAAAATATTAACTTTAGACAGAAGGTTTGATCACACTTTATGTTAAGTTTCCATTTCTAAATAGTTTGTAAAGGGTTAATAAATGATTAATCCACATTTTAAAGTTTGGTACCAACATGAGTAGTGTGTGTGTGGGGGGTGTGCATTAGATGGTTTTATACACATCAGTCAAAGGTGTTATAGAGGATACCTCCAAAAGATATCACAAGGGAAGAGCTTAGATGAGTGAAATAATTTAAATACCTAGGATCAACGGTTGCTGACAATGATGCCTTCCTTAGAGATGCCCAGCATTGTACTAAAGCTGCTTGGTGCAAATGACTTGAGCTGATCCCAGTTCTCTGTGACAAAAATATGCCAATAAAGTTAAAAGAGAGGTCGAATTACAGTTTTATAGATTCTATCTTAATCTATGGAACAGAGACTTGGCAATCAGTATGCTCTCCTCCGTTGAAATGGTCAAATGGTTGGACACTCCATGATAGGAAACAAAATGAGGTTTGTAAGGGGCCTAATGCAGGTTGCTCCAATTGAAGACAAGTTGAGGGAAGATAGGCTATGTTGGTATGGTCACATCCAGCAGAAACCTGAGAGCTATATTGGTTGGATGGCTTTTGCAACATTTGTGGATAGAAGACAACCAAGGGGGAGACCAATGACTTAATAGATGGACCAGATATAAATCAACCTCAGAGAGACCAATCTGGATGATAGTCTGGGATACAATCATAAGTTTTGTAAGAAGGCTATAAAAGTCGCCGACTCCAGATAGGGAAGTGGAAAGAAGAAGGAGTCAAAAGGTGTAACCTGTGGTTATAAGCAACCTATTGATCTGTTGGTCTCTCTCTATCAATTTATAGCAATTGATTAATCATTTATTTAAATAAAATCTAATTATTTATGACCCATGTATAACCTATTTATTAATGGAACCATTATATAAAGTGTAACCGAAGGTTTTCTTAAACAGAAGAAAAATTTCTTGACCATTGGCAGTAATTTAGGTGGACATATTTACATTGCTAGCCTGGTCTGCTGAACACTGTAGCCACAGAGGCTAGTGTAGCCTACTGGTGAGTGTGTACAGGTCTGTCTCATCTTACGCGGGGGTTCCGTTCCGCGGTTAGCGCGTAAAGCGAAAACCGTGTATAGCCAAAACCCCATTGAGTTCAATGGCGGGCGAAATCGCCTGCACTACAGGTATAGTATTAAAATTGTTGTTTTTCTCTTTTTTTTGTTTTTTGTTTTTTGTTTTTTTTGTTTTTGCCAACCGCGTAAAGTTGAAATCGCGCATGTTAAATGCGCGTAAGATGCGACAGACCTGTATTACCGATCTCCCGCTGTGCCTGATCCACAGAGGATATGAATCATTGCAACTAGCAGCTATAAAATATTGACTATAGCTCAAGCTGTATTCGCTCATGTTTTCTGTGTTGGAGGCCCTGGTAAAATCCACTGTCTGTTGGCTAAGATAGTGGCTATCATACTAGCACTGCTCTGCCTGATGAGAAGAGGGATTTTGGGATCCAGATAATAAATGATATTATTTAATTTCATAGTTTGATTTAGAAGAACATGAGCCAGTTTTTTCTACAAAATGAGGAGCAGTATTGTTATCATCCCAAACTGGTAAGTGAACCACTTTGTAACCAACACTACTTTCTACATGAGCATTAAAATTCAAGCATTACAAGCCTATTGCTGTGAGTCCTGTTCCCCCTGGGCAAGTGTTGACATCATAAAAAAGAACAAGGAGTCCTTGTGGCACCTCAGAAACTAACAAATTTATTTGGGCATAAGCTTTCGTACGCTAAACCCACTTCATCAGACGCATGCAGTGGAAAATACAGTAGGAAGATATATATACACAGAGAACATGAAAAAATGGGGGTTGTCATACCAACTATAACGAGACTAATCAATTAAGGTAGGCTATTAGCAGCAGGAGAAAAAAAACTTTTGTAGTGATAATCAGGATGGCCCATTTCCAACAGTTGACAAGAAGGTGTGAGTAACAGTAGGGGACTCACACCTACTGTTA
>NW_020667495.1:0-1058 GCF_002925995.2 Terrapene triunguis | reverse complement strand
CTGGCCAGTCACAAAACTCGTTTTCAAAGCTTCTCTGATGCGCATCGTACCCTGCAGTACTCTTCTAACCGCCCTGGTATCTGGCTGCGCGTAATCAGCGGTCAGGCAATTTGCCTCAACCTCCCACCCTGCCATAAATGTCTCCCCCTTACTCTCACAGATATTGTGGAGCGCACACCAAGCAGCAATAACAATTGGAATACTGGCTTCTCTGAGGTCTATACGAGTCAGTAAACTGCGCCAGCGCACTTTTAAACGTCCAAATGCACATTCCACCACCATTCGGCACTTGCTCAGCCTATAGTTGAACAGGTCCTGACTACTATCCAGGCTGCCTGTGTACGGCTTCATGAGCCATGGCATTAAGGGGTAGGCTGGGTCCCCAAGGATAACGATAGGCATTTCAACATCCCCAACGGTTATTTTCTGGACCGGGAAGAAAGTCCCTTCCTCCAGCTTTTGAAACAGAGCAGAATTCCTGAAGACGCGAGCATCATGTACCTTTCCCGGCCATCCCACGTTGATGTTAGTGAAACGTCCCTTGTGATCCACCAGGGCTTGCAGCAGCATTGAAAAGTACCCTTTTCAGTTTATGTACTCGGTGGCTTGGTGCTCCGGTGACAAGATAGGGATATGGGTTCCGTCTAGCGCCCCACCACAGTTTGGGAATCCCATTGCAGCAAAGCCATCCACTATGACCTGCATGAAACACAAACAACCGTCACACAGAATGGCCCCCCCAAATATTGAACTCAAAACCCTGGGTTTAGTAGGCCGTTGATTTCACGGAGGGAGGGGGAAGCAAATGAATACAGAACAAATCTGGTCCATCTATCTTTTACATCTTAGGCTTGCAGCAGACGGTGCAGCATGACTGATAGCCATCGGCATCTTTATTGTACTCTGATCTTTTGTTCATCAATTTTTAGCTTGAAACTGACACAGACACAGACAGTCCAACAAGGTTGGCAGGAGAAACTGTTAAATTTACAACACTGCCCAATCTCTGGTGGGGTTATGACGGTGTGACAGCTTTAACCAGCTCATCAAAAAATTTG
>NW_020667494.1:0-1409 GCF_002925995.2 Terrapene triunguis | reverse complement strand
AGAAAGGACGGTTATCCAAGAGACTGGCCAACAAGGAGGGGATTTCCGGCTAAAATCTCTCTCCAGATAAAGGGAAAGGAAGGTTACAATGAAAAACTGACTTAGTAACTCACACAAAAAAGAAGAAGAAGAAGTGAAAACAATGGATCTTAGTTAAAAGGATGCTTTCCGGTGGGTTTGCTCTGGGACCAAGCAGGCTGAGGTCTCTGTGCACCAAACCCCGAACCTTGTTTAACCCTGGGTCACGTTAACACCTTTGACCCTGGGCCACATGTATTCCAGCTAAATAATACACCAGCCCCACCCACGCTGGCCAGCCAGGAGCTGCCTGCCCTGCCAGCAGCAGTCACGGTACCTATTTTGGAGTAGACCTCCTGGGCTCGCCTTTGCATCTGGGTGAGGTCGGTGAGGATGGCTCGGTGTCCTTGCTGCAGCTCCACATCCTGGTCATCTAGGTGGGTGCTCACGTTCTCTGCGGGGGAGATGGGGCAGAGCTCAGGTCCTGGCCGAAGCTCCCATGAAGCCACTCCCCATCTTAAGTGTCTTGCACGCCTGTGATCTAGTCACCCACCAATGATAAAAGCCTCTTAGCCTAGGTGAGCAAAGATGCTGCAGAGGAGGTCACACTGTCCCTCGCTCTTCCAGTCAAACCAAAGTGCCTCCTTCCAAACCTAATGCCCACATGAGACCTCGACACGCACCGAGAGAAGGGGAGGGCAGCAGGGAGAGGCGGGAGCCACACGGAGACTGCGGGAGGGTCAGACTGCCGGACAGCATTGTGCTCCCCCGCAGGGGAGCTGGGCTCATTGGAGCAACCAGGACTTGTGGAGGTTCTTGCTCATCCCCATGGTACAGCCAGGCTGACTGAGCCATCACAAGATCCAGCAATTGGACTTGCCTAGAGGTCCATGGCTCAGGTGGGATCAGACGCTGGGTCTGTTCCTGGCTCCCGGTCCTTTGCTGTAGCTTCCTGGCTAGTTCAGGGAAGCGGAGAGGTAAAGATGGAGGGGGTGGATCCCCTCAGCTAGGAACGAGGGTGGAAATTTCTTCTCCGGGGCTCACGAGTCAGGTTTAGCCACAGCTGGCTCAGTGGGGCCCGGCCTGGGTCCTTGAAACTAACAGCCACCAGCATTGCCGCAGGGGCATTAGACACGCTAGGTCAACGGCTCCTGAATTTGTCCATCCCTTTCCCTACCGTGTCCCTCCACAACCATACTCCTGTGACTCCTCTTTTCTATCCCAGGTCCCCACGGCCTAGAATCACCCTCTTAACATCAGAACGGCCGTACTGGGTCAGACCAAAGGTCCAGCCAGCCAGTATCCTGTCTACCGACAGTGACCAATGCCAGGTGCCCCAGAGGGAGTGAACCTAACAGGCAATGATCAAGTGATCTCTCTCCTGCCATCCA
>NW_020667493.1:0-1128 GCF_002925995.2 Terrapene triunguis | reverse complement strand
AACATTTTGAAATGTTGATTCAAAATAGAAATGTGTCGTTTTGATAGATCAATTTGAAACACGTTGAATATTCCCATAAAAAAAGTTGTCAAAAATCAAAATTTTCCTGCAAACATTTCTGATTTTTGACACCCTCCCCCCTTATTTTTGTCTGTAAAATGTTTTAGTTGAAAAGCTTTGACCAACTTTAATGGTGACAATGATGCCCACTGTCCATCCACACACTATCTGGTTGCCCCCAAGCTCCTTGTCTCCTTCTTCTAATTCTGAAAGTGAAAGACGTAGTAGGCTAGATGTGACACCCTTTGATATCTGAGTGTGTAGGGTCTGCAGTAAGTCCCTTGTAGCTTCCAGGGAGTGCATGTGGGAAAATAGGGTGTAACCACTCAGGGTCAGAGCTGGAGCAGAGATACAGGGCCTCCACATGGATGGGCTAGGGGTCTGCACCTCCAGGCTATCATCACGGGTGCGGGAACAAAATCCACCCTCAGTGGGGTAATTGGAAAACTCTCTGTAAGGGCATCCCAGAACGATAGTCCCCTGCAATGGTTTTTAATGAGGGAGACCTCGATCTCTCCCAAGGACACTAAGATGAGGAGAGGCAATTTATTGTAACAATTGCACAAAAGTATTTAAAATGTTTGTGTTTCAGAAGCACTGTTAAAAGTGTCTCTCCCTGGGAAGCTGTTCTGTTTCACAAAGCTTCAACAATCGCTAGTTTGATGTAGTTAGTTACACAACTACAGACATGACCTGACATCCTCCCACAGATAAAATGTCAAAGATTCTTTCAGCTCCCAGCCCGGCCCAATAGACTTTCACCTTTAACCATCATACTCAGATCTATAGCCCCTAAACTGCACATCACACACTAAGCTCCTTCACTACCTTATAGATCATTGCCTGTGGCCTGTGCAACCCACCAGTAGGCCCAGTTCAGGCTGCAAGCCTTTTGCAAGTGGGATCACCTTCCCTACTACATTCCTCTCCTTTCCTGCAGCAGCCTTTGGGTATTCCATTTGATCCCATCAGGCAGCTCAATACAAACTCAACAGGGGGGCATATGTACTACTTAACCTAATAAATACTTCATTGTCACCATTCTTAAGAGCCTTAAGTGCATCTAAT
>NW_020667492.1:0-1349 GCF_002925995.2 Terrapene triunguis | reverse complement strand
CTCTCCCCTCCCAGTCAGTGCTGGCCCCAATGCCCCAGAGCCGCACTTTCTACTCCCACAAAACAGAACACCCTTGCCCCGCCCCCTGCCCCGCCCCTTCTCTGAGGCCCCGCCCCCACTCATTCCATCCCCCCTGTGGGTGCTCTCCCCACCCTCACTAGCTCATTTTCACCCGGCTGGCTCAGGGGGCTGGGGCGGGGGTTTGGGGTGCAGGAGGGGGCTCTGGGCTGGGGTGCAGGAGGGGGTGCAGGCTCTGGCTGGGGGTGCAGACTCAGGGGGGGCTGGGGATGAGGGATTTGGGGTGTAAGAGGGCGGTCCAGGCTGGGACCGAGGGATTCGGAGGGCAGGAGGGGGATCAGGGCTGGGGCAGGGGGTGCAGGCGCCGGGCGGTGCTTACCTCAAGTAGCTTCCCGAAGCAGCAGCATGTCCCCCCCTCTGGCTCCTACGCGGAGACATGGACAGGCGGCTCTGGGCGCTAACCCATCTGCAGGCACCGCCCCCGCAGCTCCGTTTGGCCGCAGTTCCGGCCAACGGGAGCTGCAGAACTGGCGTTTGGGGCGGGGGCAGTGCATGGAGCCCCCTGGCTGCCAGAGTAGGAGCCAGAGGGGGGACATGCCGCTGCTTCCAGGAGCCGCATGGAGCCACAGCAGGCAAGGAGCCTGCCTTAGCCCCACTGCGCTGCCGACGGGACATTTAACGGCCCGTTCAGCGGTGCTGACCAGAGCCGCCAGGGTCCGTTTTTGACCGGGCGATCCGGTCAAAAACTGGACACATAGCATCCCTACTTAGGGGTGCTGTGCTACAGGGATTTGGGGAGTTCAGTAAGGGGCACTCTCCCCTCACAGTTAGTGCGGGCCCCAATGCAGTGGTAGGGGGCGCTGAGGTGCAGGGACCTGAGGCCAATGCTACTTTGTCATGTTGATGGAGGTTCCAGTTTTCATGCTGGGCTTAAACCATAGGTCTGAAAACTGGTTGTTATTGATGTCACGTCATTGCCCCCCAAGGCCAGCACAATGATAACAGTGTCCTGGCCCATTCATCTCATAGACTACTCCATTCTGCATCCCTAAACCTTCTGCAGTGCCTGTAGGATACAGGAATTTCTTCCCATCTCCAAAACACTGGGATCTTGGGGTTAGGACCATAAGAATGGCCATACTGGGTCAGATCAAAGGTCCATCTAGCCCAGTATCCTGTCTTCCGACAGTGGCCAATGCCAGGTGCTTCAGAGGGAATGAACAGAACAGGTAATCATCAAGTGATCCATCCCGTCACCTATTCCCAGCTTCTGGCAAACAGAGACTAGGGACACTTCAGAGCATGGTTTTACATCCATGCCCATCCTGGCT
>NW_020667491.1:0-1070 GCF_002925995.2 Terrapene triunguis | reverse complement strand
AGAATTTGAAAGCGCTTTACATAAATTGAAAATTCTGACGGTAGCTCAAAGTGCTGACAGAGAAAGTGGAGACAGGACAGAGTCATGTCAAGTTGGCCAAGAACCGCACGGCAGTGAAGTCCATTGGAAGTAGCCTGCAGAAGTAAGTTGCTGATCAGAGCTAAACCAGCAGGTGTTCGTTATATGTCCCAAGACATTTTATACAGACCTCTGTGGCTTAATATATCTTACACAATCCAGGATGGTACAAGATGTTTTGCACAAAGACCATGGAATTTTTCCAACACACAAAGAAATTGCAAGAATTCCAATGTCCAGTTTGTGGTTGGACATTTCAAATCTTTCCCAGGTTCAGGGGTCACTTTCTGATTGGCCCACAGCAGCTATGCCAAGAAGAAAACAAGCCCCCAGAAACAGTATAAAAGAAGCTGTTTGGGTCAAATCACCTCTCCCTGATGCTCATATATCTCGATGAGAGAGACGGTGAGCGGGACTGTCATCACCTGGCTACTGAGCGTGTCCCCAGTCGGGTAAATATTAAAGTCATTTCCTTTATAATCCCCCTACTAACTCTTCCTTTAAAGTTCTCTCTAGGGAGATGGTTGTGAGATCCAGAAAGAGATCAAGAACTCAGTTGTCATAACCCCTTCAATGAATGAACTACCTATATGAACTTTCTAGCTATCTCGAGAAACCACCCAGGTTATTTTAAAACTACCTGAGTTAAAAACAACTTGAGGATAATTCCACCTATCCGAATTCCCTGTATCCAGCAATCCTAGTTTTCCGAATGCCCAGTGTGTGTCTCACCCCCCGTAGTGCTGTGTTAGTTAATCACCCACTGATGAACTAACCTTAGGGCTGTGAGAGCTGCGATTTGGGAGGATTTCAAAATATAGAGAGGAGGAAAAGGAGAAAAGGTGGGGAGGTCATTAAAAGCAAACAAGAAAGAAACAGATGAAGGGGGCTAAGGTGAATATTGAAAGGAGAAGTGTTCAAGGTGAGAAAGGATAAAGGGAGACCCATGACAGGAGTAAAGGGAAAGAGACAGGGCAGGAAGGAGAGGAAAA
>NW_020667490.1:0-1915 GCF_002925995.2 Terrapene triunguis | reverse complement strand
AAACCGATATCTATAAAACCGGCTTCTATAAATTCGACCTAATTTCGTAGTGTAGACATACCCTAAGAATGCACTTTGGAAATGACAAATGGAAAGGCAGCTGGAGCTGACAAAATCCCAGCTGATGTGCTGAAACACGGTGGTCCTACACTTCACAAAGCTTTGCTAGACCCATATAATTTCTGCTGGGAAAACGAGATTTTACCCCAGGATTTCAAAGTAGCCAAAATCGTAGCAATCTGCAAGCGCAAAGGGGACAGACATGACTGCGGCAATTATCGTGGCATTTTGCTCTTCTCCATCACTGGTAGGCTCCTTGGTGAGCTGTTGCTGAAAAAGTTTCAAGTTATTGCAGACGATGTACTCCCTAAATCCCAGTGTGGTTTTCATTCATCACGCAGCATGGCCGACATGATATTTCCCCTATGCCAGTTACAGGAGCAAGCTGCTGAACAAGAAATGTCCCTGTATGTTACCTTTGTCAACCTTAGTAAGGCATTCGACTATGTCAAACACTCCACTGTCTGGTGCCTTCTTGCAAAGTTTAGCTGCCCAGACAAACTAATCAACCTTATATGCTGCTTCCATGCCAACATGCAGACTCATGTATCAGTGGCTGCCAACTCATCTGATCCCTTTCCTGTAGCCCATGGGGTTAAACAGGACTGTGTCCTTGCCACCACATTATTTACTTTGTTCCTGGCTGGAGTGCTAGAAGTCACCACATGTACAACCACTACAGATGTCACTCTAACAACATGATTCAATGGCAGATTTCTAAACCTCTGCTCATTCAAGGCCAAAAGCAAATCCCAGAAAAGTGAAGTAAAGGATCTACTGTATGCCGATGACTCAGCGTTTGTCACCCTTTCTGAGAATGACCTGCAACATTTGCTGAATTCCTTTGCCCGTGTTGTATCCCTGTTTGGTCTCTGTATTAATGTAAAGAAAACAGAAATCCTGTACCAACCATCTCCTGGCAGAAACCCATCACTTCCACCACCACCAGAAATAAAATTGAACAGCTGCCAATTAAACATCAACAAGTCCTTCTGCTGCATAGGTAGCACAGTTACAAATACACTAACATTGACAAAGAACTTTCCGCACACTTAAAGTCAGCTGCCTCAGCTTTTGGTCATCTACAAAAAGGACTATGGACAAGACGGGGGGGGGGCTCAAAGTGTCCCCCAAATGCCAACTTTACAGAGCTGTTGTGCTCCTTTGTCTTCTATACTCTTTAGAGACCTGCCCCCTTTATTGTCGCCATATCCAAAAACTTCACCAATGTGCCCTGGCACATCTCCTGAGCCCTACATGTGGAAACTCATTTCCAGTCATAGTTGAATACAAGCAACAGATGGAATAAATGAGCCCAAAGAGTCAAAGGTGTTAACATGACCTTGTCACTGTCTAACATTAAACAGTGTTAAACAAGGTTTGGGGGCTGGTTTTCAGATACCTCAGCCAGCTTTGTCTCATGGCAAACACACCATTGAAAAATCCCTTTAATCTTTTATTAAAGATACAAAAAAGAAGGATAAACAATTGAAATATTTGCAAAAGGAGAGGGATTGGACAGAGAAAAATAAGGTAGGAAAGGCGAGCTGGGAGGGGGGAGGAGTGACCGTCGAGCAGTGGCGGAGGGCCCAAGTGGGGAGGAGGGGGGGAAGGAAAGGAGGGACACCCACAGTGAGCTGGGAGAGGACAAGGCCTGGGGCAGAGAAGGGGCGGGCCCTGGAGTGGGGTGTGGTGGGCAGGGCCGGCTCCAGGTACCAGACGACCAAGCACGTGCTTGGGGCGGCACCTTGGGACAGGGCGGCGCTCGATTTTTTTTAATTTTTTTTTTATTCGGCGGCGGCGCGGCGCTCGGAGGGGGCGGAGCTTCGGGCGGCGTGGTGCTCGGGGGGCGGGG
>NW_020667489.1:0-1280 GCF_002925995.2 Terrapene triunguis | reverse complement strand
AGACAGCATCCATAAAAAATTGGATCTATGTCAACTACTGGTGTATCATAGAGCTGTGCAACCAATGGAACAGAGAAGCTAGCCACTTCTATTTCCTGAGCAGTAAAGCTAACCAGAGGGTGACAACTAGCAGTAAGGGTAACCTATAACATGAATGAACAGTACTGTGTAGTAACTAATTACAATATATTTATATATAAAGGCCTCAGTGGTAGTGTCACTGCTCCAAATTTCTGTTTTTCTTCTCATATACATAGCACTGTGGGACACACTATCACAATCCCTATCCCAATATTTCAAAACACTCAGCCTACTACTAATGATGAGACAGGTGATAACTGGAATTGCCCTAACAGAAGTGTGTTTCTATCTGTGTCACCAAAGTAAACGGGCCAGAGTACAATACCGGACTGTAAAACATGGTTATGCTTGGATATAAGGTGATGTCATATGTACACATACATACTATACATATATGCCCATACACACTACAAATATATATGCCATATCCATATAATTCATTATATATTTGGGAGTGCCTCTAAGGCTCAATCATAATACTACATTCCTCAGTCATGGTCCCGGGCCTAACATTCCCAGGCCCACCATAAGGTACTGAAAAATAAAATTGGATAATAAAATCTGTCTGCCAGTCGTACAAGGGAATGTGCAGACTAAACAGACGGATGGGGCATGAGTGTATGGATGGTAAAACAAGGTAACCACATAACAGTGTTTAGCCCACTGGGTTATCCTCAGTCCATACATTATGCTTTTCCAGGACGATGGGTAAACATCCTCCCCATAAAAAAGACAAAAAGTGGGGGAATGTAGTAAGAGGAGGCCCTGAGATATAAACCTTAGTATCAGAGGCCCGGTATGAGGCTTAAGGCCTGAACTAAAGTAATGGTCAAAACTTTGCTAACATAAAGCTAGGGTTACCATATTTCAGCAAGCAAGAAAGAGGACGGGAGGAGCCCTGCCTTAGCCCCGCCCCTGCCCCTCCCACTTCCCGCCCACCTCAGAACCCCCAACCCTCCCCCTGCTCCTTGTCCCCTGACTGACCCCTCCTGGGACCCCTGCCCCTAACTGCCCCCCAGGACTCCACCCCCTACCTAAGCCTCCCTGCCTCTTGTCCCCTGATTGCCCCCTCCTGAGACCCTCCCCCCATCCTAACTGGCCCCCTAGGACCCTACCTCCTACCTGTCCCTTGACTACCCCAACCCTTATCCACACCCCCAGACAGACCCCTGGGACTCCCACGCCCCATCCAACCACTC
>NW_020667488.1:0-1195 GCF_002925995.2 Terrapene triunguis | reverse complement strand
CTCCCAGCTTGGTATCGTCCACAAACTTTATAAGTGTACTCTCTATGACATTATCTAAATCATTAATGAAGATATTGAACAGAACCACACCCAGGACAGATCCCTAAAAAACCCCACTGGATATGCCCTTCCAGCTTGATTGTGAACCTTTAATCCTCTGAGTACGGTTTTCCAGCCAGTTGTGCCACCACCTTATTGTAGGTTCATTTAGGCTGTATTTCTCTAGTTTGTTTATGAGAAGCTCATGTGAGACAGTATCAAAAGTCTTACTAAAGTTGAGATATCACAACTCCCACTTCCCCCATCCACAAGACTTGTTACCCTGTCAAAGAAGGATATTAGGTTGCTTTGACATGATGTGTTCTTGACAAATCCATGCTGACTGTTACTTATCACCTTATTTTCTTGTAGGTGCTTACAAATTGATTGTTTGATTATTTGCTCCATTGTCTTTCCAGATACCAAAGCTGTCTGGTTTATAATTCCCTGGGTTGTCCTTATTCCCTTTTTCATAGATAGGTGCTATATTTACCTTTTCCCAATCCTTGGGTATCTCTCCTGTCCTGCACCCATCATTCTTCACACAAATCTAGCCATGCCATCTTGCTGGGACCTCAATCCCACAATCCTGTGTTATCACAAAGAATGTTGGGTTTGGGTCATGGCAAGAAACTGCAACTTGTTTTTAATTGCAGATGAAGAATGGTAGGGAGCCGCTGACCTAAACCAGGATATCTCAGGGAAATCACTTCACCCCTCAGAGCCCAACCTTGCCACTCTGCAAAATGGGGATACTGAGAGTGATGTCTGTATCACAGCAGACTCACAATGTCTCCAGCCATCAGCAGGTAACTCTTATTAGTCCCATTTCACAGATTTGGAACCCAAGGTTGTCTGCAGTAGAAAACATGCACTGGGGTAACCAAATCCATTTAAAATCTATCTAGTTACACTGGTGCAAACCCCTAGTATGGATGTTATAGATGCGCTTAAACTGTAGTTAACAGACTTAGCTTAATGCAAACGAATGAGATGAATTTTTAGATTGTAATTGATTGCTTTCCTGGCAGGGACAGGGGAAGATAAGAATAGAGGGGAAAGTTTTCATCTTTATTTCTTCACTGTGGACTCAACGGAGCAGACACACAGCCAATATAAATTGCCAAAGCTTTTGGAAGGATGACAATTTTCACCA
>NW_020667487.1:0-1353 GCF_002925995.2 Terrapene triunguis | reverse complement strand
GGGGGGGGGCTCGGGGCTCCGCTGACCGTGAACTCCTGGAAGCCGCTCAGGGAGAAGGTCCCCTCCTCGTCCAGCAGCAGCCCGTCCAGATCCATCCCGCGGGCGGGGGTGGGTGCTGGCTGCCCCGGCTGGTGCTGGGTGCCCGCTCCGTACCGCGGCGGGGCGGGGGTAGGGTCGGTCTCTCGCCCTTCCTCTTCCCGGGGCAGGGGGAGTGTCTCAGCGCAGCCCGGCCCGGAAGCTCCCGGCGGTGAGTCACCAGCCAGCGAGGCCCTGGGCCCTTCTGCGGCCTCCTTACCCGGCGCCCGGATACCGCGGGGATGGGTCCCTTAGTGCTTGGGGCCGTGAGTCTGATGGGGCGGAGCCAGCTGGGGGACCCGCGAGGTACAGCGCCGAGCCCCCATCCCACCGGGCAGCTGAGTGAGAAGCAGGATGGGCCGCGTCAAGCACTGGGCTGGGAGCCAGGACTCCTGGGTTCTGTTCGCCCCTCCAGCTCCCAGGGCTGTGACCTTGGCTGAGTCACTTCCCCCTCTGGGCCTCAGTTTCCCCTCTCTGCAAGCTGGGGACAGCAGCGCGCCACTCGGGGACTGCGCAGACTGATTAATGTGTGTGAAATGCTTCCAGCTCCTCTGGATGGCAGGACACATGGGTAAAGGAGGGATCATTATTACCTCCTGGCAGCTTATAAGCAGCTGGAGGACTTGAGAGGTTAAGAGCCTCCCCCGTTTATCTGCCCCTGGGGTCATTCTTGCTTGTAGGTACCAACGTGATGAGAAACGGTCTCCTTGGCATGTGCAGGGAAGTGACCAAGGGATTAAACGCCCCATTCTGGGCCCGGGGCGGGCGTCACCCCAGTGATTGAGAGATGTCCAGGAACCGGGGGGGACAGCATTTCCCTCTCCAAGCTGCCGTCTTTTGGGGACAAGCTCACCCATTGTGAGTTTTGTCACAACGGCATCCCGGCCTGCCACAGCGAGATGATATTTTGTCAAGCCCCACGTCCGGTGAGATTGCAGCGAGGAAATTGGGACACTCCCAGAAACAGCGGCAGGGTGGCGGTGGCCCGACTGTTCACCCCCTGCCCAGGAAAGGAGTCATTGAGGGAACCGCTCTGCCTGGGGGACCCTGGTGATAACAGACATGCCGGAGAGATGGGATAGCAAGTCCTCGGTGGATGGCCCTGCGAGAGAGACTGGGCCCAAGTTATTTGGCCTGTAACATCCCTACTCGTGGGGTCGGCAGGCTGCAGGTCCTGGCAGACAGGCCCCAGCAGCCCGAGTTTGGCCCCAGGGAAAGGCACAGAGGGGGGGCGGACCCCAAAGCAGAACCCAATGCACACAGCCTGGGCTGCAGGGA
>NW_020667486.1:0-1988 GCF_002925995.2 Terrapene triunguis | reverse complement strand
CCTGAAACAATATTAGAAATCAGCTCAGGACAGCTATTCCTGAGCGATCCCAGAGACATCCCGCAGGTGGGCTGGGGATGAGGGGGAGGGGATAATCTGTGTGGAACATTCTTATTTAATTCTCCCAGCAAATAAACCTTTCTTACACATGCAGTAAGTGAGCAGCGTGAGGAGCAGAGGGGCCCAGGCCATGGTGGGAATCCAGACAAGCTCGGCTTCCTGAGGCAAACGGGTCTTTGCTGGAAACCTTCCGATTCTCTCTTAAACCCCCAGCGCTGGAGAACGGCCCCTCATGCTAATCTGCTCCCTGCTCACTGGCTGAGCTGTCTCCAGCTCCTCCCTGCTGGTCTTGTAAGTGATTTAAACCCGATGAGGGAGAACCAGCAGTTGATTCATTTCCCAGCTCTTACTTTGCAGAGCGCCCTCCTGCCCACGTCCCGCAAATGAACCGTGCGAAATGAGTCCTGAAAACTGACTGACGGGATAAAGTAGCTGCAGCTTTTACAGACCATGTGATGCTCTGATCCTGGGTCTGGCTCAGGCCAATCTCTGTTTGCAAGTCTCAGGCATCCGGTCCCCCCGGAATACTCCTGTTCCTTTCTGTACAGGGGGGGAAAGGCCTGTAGTCGCAGACATGCTCAGAACTGCTATTAACGTTTAAGGCCGCATCCACCCAGAGACAGGGCCGCAGAGAGCGGGTTCGGGCCGCGGTGAAAAAAATTTTTCGGGCCCCCCAGCAAGGGCGGACTGGCTAAACAGGGCCAATGAGGGAGGGGAAGCCAGGGAAGCTGGGCCCCCTTCCGGACCGCTGGGCCCCAGTAATTTGTACCGGCTTCCCCCCGCCTCTCGTCGGCCCTGCCCAGAGATGGAGGGACCCTTTTCATCTATTCAGCCTTTGCTGTCACATGATCCCAGACCAGCCTTTGTTCACGTGGTTCCTGCTGGTGGATAAAGCAGGTTTTAAGCATCTTCCTTCCCCACCGCCCAGCTCCCCTGAGGGCTGAAGAGAAAACCAGCAACCTGGGACTTTCCCATCTCCAGGGCCAGAAGCCTGGACTGTGGGACTCTAGCCCCAGGGAGCTGACGTACATTCATTAGACCAGCAGAGCCCCGGGAATGGAAGCAGCAGAGAGCGGCAGGGGTCTGCTCTTTCCATGGATGCACCTTCTGCGGGATCTCAGTCCCCAGGGAGATCAGCAGCACAGCTCGGCAGCAGCAATCCCAGCCCGCCTGCATCTACTGACCCCACCGATACAGCTCTCAGCTTGTGCCCAGCAACGCTGTGTTACCTGCTCTTTCTTTGCGGTTGAAATACACTCGATGAGGCCTTTTCCTCTGCCTCATCACGTTGCAGTGGAGATGTACCACGGCTTGTGTGCAGCCCAGTGGTCAAACCACCCCAGCCTGGGGCTCACAAGGGAACGCATTGACCCAGGGTCCTCCCACATTTCCCACGGCTCCTTCTTTGCCTTTCAGAGTAGCAGCCGTGTTAGTCTGTATCCGCAAAAAGAACAGGAGTACTTGTGGCACCTTAGAGACTAACAAATTTATTAGAGCATAAGCTTTCGTGGGCTACAACCCACTTCTTCGGATGCATATTGAGTGAAACATATCGAGGAGATATATATACACACATACAGAGAGCATGAACAGGTGGGAGTTGTCTTACCAACTCTGAGAGGCCAATTAAGTAAGAGAAAAAAAACTTTTGAAGTGATAATCAAGGTAGCCAAGTACAGACAGTTGATAAGAAGCAAGTGTGAGAATACTTACAAGGGGAGATAGATTCAATGTTTGTAATGGCTCAGCCATTCCCAATCCCTATTTAGCCCTGAGTTGATTGTGTCTAGTTTGCATATCAATTCCAGCTCAGCAGTCTCTCGTTGGAGTCTGTTTTTGAAGTTTTTCTGTTTTAAGATAGCCACCCGCAGGTCTGTCATAGAATGGCCAGACAGGTTAAAGTGTTCTCCCACTGGTTTTTGAGTATT
>NW_020667485.1:0-1059 GCF_002925995.2 Terrapene triunguis | reverse complement strand
TTTCTAGAGAAAAAGCTCAGAAAATGAATATTGCTATCATGTAATTAGACCACAATTATTAAGACCCAACAGTAAATTTGGCTATGTATCCAAACTTCATAGTAATACCAGATTGTTTAATAGTGCATTATCATCATACATACAGAAACTCTCATAATTGTCGACAAAACTAGGCATCCTATGAACCAGTAAAATATAACTTAGACAGTTACTGATATATACTTGGAAGTGGTAGCATAGCTCAAGTTTTTCCTTCTTTCCTTCCTCTTTCACTGTTCATTCGGAGAGAAAATATTTCCTAAAACATTACTTGTCATAAACCAAGAAGCTGGTTCACTAACCTGTCACATCCAGTTCAACTACTGTCTCATCATACCAGCTCCCAGAATCCAGGCTGCAGACATATTTTGCTTTGTCAGAGATCTGGACATGCTTGAGTTTCAGTGACAAGTTTCCCTGAGTCATTTCAGTGATGGACAGCTCCGTTCGACCCTGATGTCTCTCCCCTTGGGTTTCTGTCTGGTTTCCTCCATTATAGGAGACCGCATGGATTAATACTGCTGGTCTAAACAGCTTCCACTGCACTTTGAAGCTTCCAGGTAACTCAGTGACTGAGAGCTGGCATGGAAGGATAACATCTGCTCCAATGACTCCAATAACCGGGTTGCTAGGAAGGATTCTATAGGGAGCTGTCAGGAGAGAGCAATACACATGTTCTTTGTGTCAGATAGTTGCCTATAAAATGCCCCTAGGGGTACACTTCCCACTCTGCACTGTAGAGAATTCTATATGAAGGTAGAAATACATAAACATGTGGAGAAAAACAACCTATGTTAAAAGAATGCTACTGGTACAAAGTCAAGTATGCAAAATTTAGGCAATACAAGAACGAAGGTTTCCAATGCACCCCTAACTCTGCCCCCGGTGCATACACATGATTAATCACACAACTATATACTGTGTTCCCCACAGGACTCATTCAGTGCATGCAGTGCTCTTTTCTCTCCATATACTTAGGAGTCTCTTAACACTCTGGAGGCTAAAGAGGGTGAGGTGGGG
>NW_020667484.1:0-3006 GCF_002925995.2 Terrapene triunguis | reverse complement strand
TACTTCTTAGGTATTATATGTCTTAATCAGAAAAAAAATCAAAGACAGAAAATGCTTATAAGTCTCTCTCAATTACAGTACACATGTAAATCAATACAACAACAACAAAAAAACACACACACACAGAGGAATGACAGTAGCACCAACCAAATGTGGATTCATTAACTACAGTCACTTATAGTAGAAACTGGACCTAATTGCTTAATCATATGGCTCAGAACTCAAATGATCATCGCATATAAGTGAAAATCAACCAGGACAAACTTTTTAAGCTCAGGTGCCTAAAGGCAGGCCTCTTTATCCATATTTCAGTACCTAAATAAAGATGGCCTGATTTTCAAAGGTGCTGAGCACCCACAACTCCTGTCAACTTCACAAGGAGCTGTGAAATGTTCAAGCTCTCTTTATATCAGGCCTTCTATATTTAGGTTAGATACAGAGATCAAAGCTTGAAATGCTGGCCTCGGTGTTACTTTAGAATTTATACAGAAGTTTCCACTGATCTTGGTGAATGGGGCTCTAGGAGGGAGTTATGGAAAGGGGCTATATTTCTGGATTTCTCAGAAATCAGATGGCAAATAAACTTCAACATTATTTTTTTGAAATCTCATGATTTTTTTAGCAACCAACTCGTGATTTGTGAGTGCTTGGGGATTGGAATAGAGAGAACTGTCAGACTTGAAGTGCCTTTCAGTTCAGTTTCTTGTTAGATCCAATTGCATGCCCCGTGGCCATTTTCAAAAACATTTGTGAACTGCAGGCCTAGGAAGTGAAACCCATCTCAAAGCAGGGCACTTCCACGTAGGGTGACCAGACAGCAAATGTGAAAAATCAGGACGGGGTGGGGGGTAATGGGAGCCTATATAAGAAAAAGACCCCAAAATCGGGCCTGTCCCTATAAAATCGGGACATCTGGTCACCCTACTTCCATGTCAGTTACAGAGATTGTTGGAATTCAATTTCCTACTTTAGTTGGTTGCATATTTTCATACAGATTGACCTCCCATCATGAGAGATATTGATACTGCATCTTGTTGCCAACTTTGGACTATTCAAGGCTTTTCAAAGGGACTATTTTCCTGAACAAATTACAGGAGATGCTTTTAAATTACAAAGTGTAAGTGCATCCATCAAGTGCAAGAGAATCTGTGGCATTCCCTAAACCACAGATTCACTTTTGCATGGGACCATACTTTCTAAACTACTGCAAAATGTACATAAAATAAATGTATCTACAACCTATACAGGAAAAGCTAGCAACAGCGTAACAAGACAACACTAATGTACCTTGGATTCCTTTTATCTTAATTACAGTAGGCTCAATATGTTATTAATTGGTGATATTATATGATTAATTTGGTATTAATTAGTGGTATTATAAAAGATCAGAGGACATTTCAGGAGAGTGAAAGATCATCCAATGCAATAGACTATCCTCATTTTAAAATGTAACTTAAGCAAAGTTGAAGGGGAGGTAGGGTTGCCAATTTTGGTTGGACATATTCCTGGAGGTTTCTTAGCATGACATAATCGTTAATTAATTATTAATCTTTATTTCCTGAAAACTCCAGGCCAATTCTGGAAGGTTGGCAATCGTCAGGGAGGAGGTTTGGTTTTTTCACCATGACCTTCAATACCTTTCTTCTGAAGAAAAAACCCAAACCTGCTACAAATGTGCCAAGGGATCATTAAATATCCACACAGGACAGACAAGAAAGCCACTGGATATTTCAAAGTCTCATCCAAAGCGCACACAGTAAGCTGTAGTGTATTCACGTTTATCTATCTTACAAAGAGAGTTGACCCTCCAGGATTCCAACCTCTTCCCCCAGGAAGTCTACTTGGTTCAAATGCAAAGTTGCCACTACTAAGCCACCCTACAGCTTTACTAACTTGCCCCGAAATCCTCCCCTTGGATGTACACACCCAGTTCCAATGAGAACCTTGGACTAGAATTTGAACTGGCAAATCTGTACTCCTGTAACTATGCTCTTTAAGTCAATTATTCACATGAGTAAAGACTGTCTGTGCCAAGGTTTGGGGTCTAAGTCTCCAGAGAGAATGGCAGGGGAGAGAGTGTGTTGACTTCTAAGTTGCTTAGACTACATGCTCCTCAGGATAGGCGCTGGTCTCTTACTTTGCGTTTGTACAGCGCCTAATGCTATGGGTCCCTGGTCTCAGTTGGGGCCTATATGCACCACTGTTATAGAAAAATGATAACTCTGCAGTACTGATCTCAAAATTCCCTTCCTCTGTTTAATGAACATTCATTATTTTACTAGTTTTCAATACACCACAGTTTGTAAGCCAGATTTTGTTTTTCCTAATGACATGGATTTTAGTGGGGGGGTTCCCACCAACTGCCGGTTCCTTTCAAGACAGACCCCTATTCATTTAGCCTCTTTTAATTATCCTGATTTCTAAATATGTGGAACAGCTAGACTTTCAAATCCAGCCCTACTATAATTTTATCTAACAGCTCCCCACACCCTCAGAAGGGAAATCTTTCATTTTAATTGCATATTAGATTTTAATTTCTAAGAGTAGGCAGCTATTAATTCATCCAGCTAATTGTTCTGAGAAACAAAGAGGCCTAGTGTATCACTACTGAATTAAGAATTCGTTAGCGACTATCTGTATTGCATTTTAAAGTCCCAGGACCAGACCCTGCTCTCAGTCACCCCAGTGTAAATCCAGAGTGACTCAACTGATTTTAATAGAGAGTGACTGTGGATACACCATGGACAAGAGCAGCATTTGGCCCCTGATTTTCTATCGTCTTAGCTCAGGTCTACAGACAAATACGAGGACGGTCCTACATGTTTACTTGTCAGTAAAGAAGCAAACTCAATATGCATTTTTAGGCCTTGTATGCCAAACTATGACCTTTTTTTGCAGATGCCTCAAAATACTGTAGCACTTTAGAGGTTCATTCCACAGGCAGAATAAACAGAATTTCCCCCAGGACATATGTATTGTTAGCAAAAATAAAGGGTCCAATCCTGA
>NW_020667483.1:0-1652 GCF_002925995.2 Terrapene triunguis | reverse complement strand
ACCCAGACTCTTTTATAGCACTTATTATTTGATGTCCATCTACCTGGCTACCCTCACACATCTGGTAGTCAGACACCTAATAAGTGCTATAAAATGTACCTGCTAGATTGATATTTAACATGCATGTACAAAATCAGAGGGTGCTTCTGTAAAATCAGGACCTTCATAGATGAGTTACTAGGCAGGAATCCGCGCTACCAGTTTCGGATCTGGAGCCAAACTTCCGCAATATTTATTCTGATTTGGGAATCTGGAGTCGAGGTGCGGACTATTATAAAGAGGAGCCAGCTACACAATCTGGAGCTGATGCTAAACCCCTTGTAGTTTGAGGGGTCTGGATCTGGGATTTTAGTTTCGGGCCCATCCCTAGTAATTACACACCTCAGAACAGTTAATTCTGTCCTGGGTCCTTGAACTGTGCTCACACATTCTAGAACCAGCCTCCGGCAGCCCTGCCTGCTGCAGTGGGACCGAGACCCCCATGCGCTGGAGCCGTAAACACCCTGCCTATTGTAACAGGGCAGAGCAAAGAGAAACCTCCTCAGCCCTCTCAGCTCCATGCCTCAGAAATAAAGCAATAAAAAGCCCCCTGCTCCACAGCGTCTATTTCCCTAGAGATGCTGTTGGATGAGCTGCAATTGCTTTTTGCCCACTGCAGTGCACTGAGAGGGGATTTGCACTGAGAGGTTGCTTGACAAGCCAGAGAGCCAAGAGGGTGTGGGTGGAGGGAGGCTCTGGTAGCCAGTCAGGCTGTGAGTGTGTAACCCTGGCTGTGCCGAGCTCTGACTCTCCCCGGGAGGAGCGCTTTCCCCAGCTCCACTCTCCTCATCTCCTGCCAGGAAGCACAAGGGAAATGGAGAGATGAGAACGCACAGGGGGGACCCTTCACACTGACTGCACCCCACCTCTCTGCCTGCACCTGCGGACAAACTCCACACAAACCATGAGGAAGAGCCTCTTCACCATCCCTCCTAGCATTGCTTTGTCTTTGATTTAAATCTTTACCCACTTCCACAAGGGGCCATGGAGCAGCAATATCTCTCCAAACTCCACCCCACAGTGGATTACGGAGCAGGAGTGTTTCTTCTGATCATAGGTGAGTTCTCCCTCCTCAGTCACTGATGCTTGTTTAGGGAACAGGAACTGCCAGATTGAATCAGACTCATGGTCCATCTAGTCCAGTCTCTGATAGTGGCCAGTACCAGAAGCTTCAGAGGAAGGTGCAAGAATAGGCAGATGGGATAATCTACCCGTCTCCCACCCCCGGTTTCATCTTAGTCTCTAATAGTTAGAGATTGGCTTGAGCCCTGACGCGCAATGTTTACTATCCCTTCCAGAATTTGTTGCCCATAATTTTGATAATTAACTTTTGCCAGCAGACGTTCTCCTCTGCAGAACCAAGATTGTAAATCACCTGCCTTCATTTCAGCATCCCGGTGCTGGAGTTCTATGGGTCACTTTGACGATCAAAAAAAGAGAGGTAGTTTTGTGGGGGTCTGTACAGGACAGCATCTTTGGTCTGATCCTAGAGTTGCTTTGGGGTATCATTTCTTCTTAAGAACAGCTCTGCTTTAATAGGACAAGCTTGTATAAAAGGGTGAGAGACTTTTCAAATAGCATGTGAGTTTTGTATAGGCTATTTGTATATTGTA
>NW_020667482.1:0-1373 GCF_002925995.2 Terrapene triunguis | reverse complement strand
GCATGGGGTGAGGACTCCAGCTGGGGGTGCAGGCTCTGGGGTGGGACCGGGGATGAGAGCTTTGGGGTACAGGAGGGGGCTCCGGGCTGGGGCTGAGGGGTCCGGAGTGTGGGAGGGGGTGAGGGCTCCGGCAGGGGTGTGGGCTCTGGGGTGGGGCTGGGGATGAGGGGTTTGGGTGCAGGAGTGGGCTCATAGCTGGTGCAGGTGGTTGGTGTGTGGGGTCCAGGAGGGAGTTTAGATGCAGGAGGAGACTCAGGGCTGGGGCATGGCGTTAGGGGGCGGGAGGAGGTTCAGGGTCCTGGCGGAGCTTACCGCAGTAACCAGAAAGCGGCTGCCGGGTTCCTGCAATTCTTAGGTGCATGGGCAGCCAGGGAGGCTCCACCCACTCCCCTCGTGCCCGCAGATGCCATCCCCGTAGATCCCATTGGTTATGGTTCCCAGCCAATGGGAGCTGTGGGGCAGGCACTCAGGGTGGAGGCAGCACACGGAGCCTCCCTGGCCACCCATGCACATACAGGTCGCAAAGACCTGGGGGCTGCTTCCGGGAGCCGCGCAGACCTAGGGCAGGCAGGGAGCCAGCCTTAGCCCTGCCCCCCCCCCCGCCCCTCCGCGCCGCCAACCAGAGCCAGCAGGGTCCCCTTTCGACTGGGCGTTCCAGTTGAAAACTGGACGCCTGGCAACCCTCTGTCCAGGTGGATTTTTCAAGTCAGAGGAAATGTCTGGGATTTTTGTGGAGCAGACATTGCAGCTCTGAAAGAGCGGGTCTCTGTGCCTGGACTGGTCCCTCACCTGCAGCCACAGTTGATTGGTCCCTTTCCTGCAGCTGCAGGTTCCCACCAACCCAGGTCCTGGATCCCAACCCTGGGGAAGAGGAGAGTCCCGCAGGGAGGTGCTGACTGATGGCTGGCACTGTGTCCCGTGTCTGAGCCAGCCGCCCTGCCACCATGACAAGGAGCAACATTCCCTCCCACCTCAGGCATGAGACTGCAGATCTCCCTCCAGCAACCCCCAGATAGCCTCTCCAGTACTTCAAAAATTCCCCCTCCCAGTACATACACACCCCTCCAGCACCCGCAAACTGTACTCTCCCTGCACCTCCCCTCCCTGTATGCCTCAGTTTCCTCACCACTCTTGAGCATTCTTTGGGATCTGTTCAATGTCTTTTAGGGTCCTGGGAAGGGTTGCCAGATGCCTGGTTTTCAACCAGAAACTCTGGTTGAAAAGGGGACCTGGCAGTGTCTGGTCAGATGCATTGACCAGATACTAAAAGTCTGGTTACCGACGGGGGTGGAGTGGGATGCAGGCGCCGGGTTATCAACCCGTGCCAGCCCCTGCTCAGCCAGTGCCGCCTCCTATCTGCAGGGAGGCAGGCT
>NW_020667481.1:0-1015 GCF_002925995.2 Terrapene triunguis | reverse complement strand
AGGGAATGTTACTTCCCGAGTTCCAAACCCCATCAGTTGATAGCTTGTGCCCTGATGCAGGAGAACTTATATATCCCTTTAAAAAATCATATCTAGTATACCTGATCCTTTCCTTCAATCTTTCTAAAGTCTTGGTGTCCATATCATCTTGCATCAGTGAATTCTGTAGCAATAAAGCTAAATATTGTTTTATGTAACATAGCTAGTTTATAAGATTTTCTATATAAAAAGTTATATCGAAAATGCAATACGCAATCGTAGAAAAAGGAGTGCATTAGAAGTTTTCATTTTATACTACTTCATATTAGCCACTCAAAAATAAATATAACGTTGCCTTGCACAGAATGAAACAACATTTTTCATTCAATGCTGTCACAAAGTAGGTTGTATTAATGGTTTCTGCTATGGTACATTATTAACTTTTTACTTTTCTTGCTAGATTTAAACAACACAAACTCCTGTGTTTGTTCTTAATGACTGGCAGTTTTCAGTCAGGAGAATTTCCAAATAGGCATATTTTTCCCAATGAAAACTTGAGTGAGTTTAGTTCCCCTTACCCCCATTTCTCTCTTCTTGCTCACTTCTTTCAGGGAATATTTGAACATCTTTTATTTTTCAAACTACTTTAATAAAGGCAACTCACTGTAGATGAAGTTCACTTTTGTACATAGAAACTCTGTGTAACTAGATGGTGAGGGATGCTCGTAAATTGTGTTTGGAACACTGTGAATAACTTTTAAACAACTGCTATTAGACAGTAAATCTACTAGTGTTCCTTACATAAAACACTGTGGTGGAGCAAACATTATCTTAACGGAGGGCTTCCCTGGTAACTTAAGCTTGAACAGCACTCACCTCTGTTTCTCCCCTCTTCCCTGTGTGGTAAGTTTAGGGATCTCGGGTGCCTGGGTGGATGCTGACCAAGAGAAGTTCTGGGTTTGATGACTGGAACCAAAGTTGGAGAAAGTTGGGGAACATGGAGACCTGGGAGATGGGTCGGAAACGAGAGGGAGTG
>NW_020667480.1:0-1478 GCF_002925995.2 Terrapene triunguis | reverse complement strand
ATCTCTCTATCAGTGTTATAGAGGGTGAACAGTTTATGAGTTTACCCTGTATAAGCTTTATACAGGGTAAAACGGATTTATTTGGGGTTTGGACCCCATTGGGAGTTGGATATCTGGGTGCTGGAGACAGGAGCACTTCTTACGCTGTTTTCAGTTAAGCCTGCAGCTTGTGGGGGATGTGGTTCAGACTTGGACCTGTGTTGCAGCAGGCGAGCGTGTCTGGCTCAAACAAGGCAGGGCACTGAAGTCCCAAACTGGCAGGGAAAACGGGCTCCGAGGTAGTCTAGGCACATCAGGTGGCAGTTCCCAACGGGGTTTCTGTGATCCAACCCGTCACAATACTGAATGAAAAATTCCTGTGATGCCTTCAGCAGTGCGTAGGGACACCCCTTTCTGCATAAATTTTGCGTGGGGCCATGTGACGCTGTTTGGAATATGGGAGACTGGAGGATAGCTGCTGACAGCCAGTCTGGATGCGACGACTCCCACAGCTGGGAATGGGCTAAACCAGGGGTCTCAAACACGCATGCGGCCCGCGGAGCTCTTCCCTGTGGCCCGCCAAGCTCCCCACGCCCCCCCCGTTACTTCCTGTCGCCGCCAAACTCCCCTCACCCCCACCCCCGAGTTATTTTATGTGGCAGCTAAGCTCCCTGCCGCCCCCACGTGTCTCCCTCGAGTGTCCCCCGGGCTCACTTGCTGCCCCCTCACCGCCCGGAGCCTGCAGCTCACGCTCTGCTCTGCCGGCTTCTGGCATCACTTGCTGCCGCAGGGTTTTAGTGCCCCCCTGCACTAGGGTCAGGGCAGGCTGTCCTTCCCCTGCCCTAGTCCTGAGCCTCTCCAATGCCCCAAACCCCTCATCCCCAGCCCCCCAGCCCTCACCCCTGCACCCCCTCCTATCCCCAAACTCCATCCCAGAGCCTGCACCCCCACCCCCTGCCCCAGCCCAGAGCCTGCACCCAGCACCCAAACTCCATCCCAGAGCCTGCACCCCCACCCCTTCCCCCATCCAAACTCCCTCCCAGAGCCTTAGCCAGGTGGGGGCGGAGTTTTGGGGGGGCAGGTTTTGGGCACCACCAAAATTTCTACAAACCTGCCACCCCTGGAAGAGGCAGAGTGGGGGGGAGTGGTGGTGTAGCCCAGTGCAGTGGGGGGGCTTTACTGAGTGTATATATTTTATTAAAACTGCTTGGAGGAGGAGATGGGAAGAGGCGGGGCAGGGGCGGGGCCTCATGGAAGGGGTGGAGTGGGGGCGGAGCCAGGGGCAGTGAGGGGGGATGTCAGTGATGCGGCCCTCAGGCCAACGCACTAGTCCTCATGTGGCCCTCGCGGTCATTTGAGTTTGAGACCCCTGGGCTAAAGTGACACAGTCTCTCCCTTACCTTGCAACCCCCCCTGCTCCCTGCAACCCCCACTCCTCACCCTGCTCCTCCAACCCCTCACCCTGCTCCTCCCAGCCCTCACCCTGCAACCCCCACCCC
>NW_020667479.1:0-1241 GCF_002925995.2 Terrapene triunguis | reverse complement strand
ACCCCAGCTGCAATGAATTCAGAGCTGATCCTAATCAACATGCGGGGGGGGGGGGGGGAAAAGGGAACAAAAACAAAAAACAAAAACACAGAACTATTGGTGCCACCTCAAACAAAGCAGCAAACACTCCATCTACCACAAAGCCTTCAAAGAGTAAAAACTAAAATCAAATGAAAACAAGTCACTCACAGGTCTCTACATAACCACTGAAGCCTCTGAAGTAACAATTACTACAATTTTTCAATGCATTGTAAAAACAGAATGAAGTCACCAGACCGTAAAACTCTGCAAAACTGGCAATTTATATTAATATCAAGAACATATTATGTGTTGTGACAGTAAACATTGTGGATGTTTTCCACTGGCTGGCTGTGTGTGGAAGGAGTCTCTTTCCTTAGATCAAAGTTTTGCCATGAACATTCTAATATCACTCCTTGATCAGACATGTCCAAGTACATGGTACAAATCCCATGAGCAGACCGATGCTGACATCTAAGACAAAATGTAACACTGAAGTGAACGTAAACCTTGTAATCATCTTCCCAATAAAATATGTATGGAAACCTTCCTGGCTAAAATCTAGTGAATATAACTTGTGAACTTTTTCTCTCCTAACTGGAGGTTCACACTCAACATAAAGAAATCAATTAAGAAATCAACATAAATGTTATACATTCCTACCATTAATATGTATTTCAGAGAACTGGAATGCTTGAAATCCAACAACAATGCCTTGTGACTTCCTGTGGTGACCTCTGCTGCGAAAGTCAATTTTCAAATCTGGATTTTTTTCTGTAATCAGAAGCTAATACTGAATGAGTGTCCCAAGCATCAAGAATCAACCTCCGTGGGAAAGTAATAGTGTCTCAGAGAGTCAGGGAATGACCTGTTAGAAGGTTGACAGTAGAACCTCAGAGTTACGAACACCTTGGAAATGGAGGTTGTTCGTAACTCTGAAATGTTCATAACTCTGAGCAAAACGTTGTTCTTTCAAAAGTTTACAACTGAACATTGACTTAATACAGCTTTGAAACTTTACTATGCAGAAGAAAAACGCTGCTTTTAACCACCTTAATTTAAATGAAACAAGCACAGAAACAGTTTCCTGACGTTGTCAAATCTCTTTTTTTTTTTTAAACTTTTCCTTTTTATTTTTAGTAGTTTACATTTAACACAGTAATTTTCTTTTTTTTTCCTTTTTTTTTTTTTGGTCTCTGCTGCTACCTGATTGCATACTTCTG
>NW_020667478.1:0-2577 GCF_002925995.2 Terrapene triunguis | reverse complement strand
ACCTCCTGGGTCATCAACTCCAGCCCCTGCTATCGCAGGCGACCCAGTCACACAATCCTGGTCGTTACCTTAGCGAGCTCCAGCTTAAAACGAGTTAGGTGCTTTGTCCCTATTGGGAGGCTGTTTCAGACCCTCCCTCATTTGCCATTTCAATTTTCCCATGGCCAGTTTATACCCAATTGTTCCTGTGCCAGCACTGTGCTTTAGCTTAAATGGCTTTTCACACCCCTGGTGTTCACCCATTTGCTGCATTTATACAGAGCAATCCTACCCCCCCTCGCCCTGCTGGAATCAGAGCGGTGATGGAAGGTGAGGATTGTTATTAGCAAAATCGTCCACTCACCTGAGCAGTAAGTGAGCAGCGCGAGGAGCAGAGGGGCCCAGGCCATGGTGGGGAATGCAGACAAGCTCGGCTTCCTGAGACAAACGGGTCTGTGGCTGGGACCCTCCGATTCTCTCTTAAACCCCCAGAGCTGGAGAACGGCCCCTTCATGCAAATCAGCTCCCTGCTTACTGGCTGCTGCTGCTGCCCTGACCTCCCCACTCCCATTCTGAGATGGGAGAAGGGCCATAAAGGACAGGTGTCTTTATCTCAGTAACTGACACCCAGCACTGGTGAGTGTAGACCACGGGCTGCTCGTTCACAGTACAAAGGAGAACCTGCACAGGTGCGAGAAGTGATTTTCTGCATTGCACAGAGTCCACTTGTAGCCCTGGATTACTTGTAAAGAACGAGGAGCACTTGTGGCACCTTAAAGACTAACAAATTTATTTGAGCATAAGTTTTCGTGGGCTACAGCCCACTTCATCGGATGATGCAGTGGGAAAATACAGTAGGAAGATATATGTGCACAGAGAATATGAAAAAATGGGTGTTGCCATACCAACTGTAACGAGAGTAATCAATTAAGGTGAGCTATTATCAGCAGAAGAAAAAAACCTTTTGTATTGATAATCAGGATGGCCTGTTTCCAACAGTTGAAAAGAAGGTGTGAGTAACAGTGGGCGGGGGGGGGAAGTATGGGGAAATAGTTTTTACTTTGTGTAATGACCCATCCACTCCCAGTCTTTATTCAAGCCTAATTTAATGGTGTCCAGTTTTCAAATTAATTCCAATTCTGCAGTTAGTTAATTAATTAATTCCAAAGCGGCAGCTGCAGCCGTTTCCACCTCGCTGTGCGGGGAAGGAATGGGATGGTGCTTGGAAGCTCTGTGACTAATGGGAAATGAAGCCCAGACAGGGCCACAGGCTGTTTGCTGATGTGTGTGTGGAAGGGAAATGTGTTTTCCACTTCACAGCCTGCAGCTGGAATATTGTCATAAGGGATCAGGGTGGGGCTGGGAGCAGTTAGTCCAAATTACATGGAATTTGCATCCGTACAGACACCGGCCAGTGCATTGCCCTTCCCCAAAGCCAATGGGCCAAATTCTGATCTCATGTACACCACCAGTGTAAACAATGAGGGAACGTCACTGACTTTAATGTAATTTCTGTGCATTTCTATGTGGAAGTGTAAGATCTGATGAAGGAACAAAAGATCTGATGAAGGAAAATAACAGATGCAGCAATATTTGGGTACCACTGTAGATGAAGGTAATAGGGGTACAGAAGCCACATTTCACCCATTTCAGGAACAAAGTCACCTGCCCTGTAGTTCCCAAGATCTGTGTGTGTGGATGAGAGAGTCTGGCTCACACCCCCATATGCATCACTTCTGGATTTGGCCCCAACGTGTGTTACTGCTGAGCCAGGCTCTGTATGTGAAGACCATAGATAAAGAACCTGGGAAATGTCTGTATTATTTTTATGGAAATTATGTGTGACTCAGGGTACGTCTACACTACAGAGACTGTACCACCACAGGTAGGTCGCCGTAGCTATGTCAGCATGACCCCCTAGCGCAGACACGCCTACACAGGCAGAAAGGGTTTTTCCATTGGTGTAGGAACACCACCTTTCCGAGCGACGGGAGCTATGCCAGCGGATGCATTCTTCCCTGGACATAGCTGCGTCTACACTGGGGATTAGGTCAGCATACCTACGGTGCTCGGGGGGTGTTTTGTTCACACCCCTGACCGACGTTGCTATGTCAACTTAACTTTTGAGTGTAGACCAGGCCTCATTTTCCCCACTCACTGTTGTATTGCTATCTACTAGGTCTCAAAGCATTAACTTTTTTCCGGAGACCCTCCTTGTGCTCAGGAGTCAGGAGGGTGCAGGAATGTCCGCCTTTGAATTAGGAAGACAAGGTGTGTGAGGTAAGAGCTTTTCTTGGACCAACCTCTGCTGCTGAGAAAGACATGCTGTGGAGCTTACACAGAGCAGACCTGAAGAAGAGCTCTGGGTAAACTCACATGCTTGTCTCACCAATAGAAGCTGGTCCAGTAAAAGATATTCCCTCCCCCACCTTGTCTCTCTAATATCCTGGGATCGACATGGCTACAAGAACACTGCCCTGATTTTTGTTTGCAACCATGCAGAATTTTTCTTGTTGCTGTCAATGAAAGCAGGCTTTCGATAGGAGTCTCGGTCTCTACTTATTGCTCCTCTTTGGTTTTAATTCAGTCTTGCAAACT
>NW_020667477.1:0-3964 GCF_002925995.2 Terrapene triunguis | reverse complement strand
CCTCCCGCTAAGGGCAGGGGGTAGCGAGACGTCTCACAGCCCTGGGTCCCCTCTGCAGCACCACACTGTCTCACCCTGTGTCCATGCAGCACCCAGAACAATGAGGGCCTGAGCTCAGCTGGAGCCGGGAGTGCTACTGGGGTAGAAATACTAACGAGAAGCTAGGTCCTGCCTGGGGAAAGGAGCTTCCCCTAAGAGGAACAGACAGTCACACAAGGCAGCGGGTGGTAAGAGGGGAGAACTGTAGCACAGGGGGCCCGTTAATCACTGTCTGTGTTTAAATAACTTATAATACGCAGGTGTCCCTCAGTTGTGCCCGGTCACGCACACTGGGATTGCCCGACACTCGGTGCAGTTTAATACCAGGGAGAGGAAGCTTGGGAGGAGTGACGCCAAGTGGGAGAAGGGATGGTCTTAGGAGGGCAGTGAGCTGGAGCGTCAGGACACTGGTCTGTTCTGGATGGCAGGAGCCGCAGAGAAGGGAGAGAGGAGGCTGGGGCCAGGCAAGCGGAGTGGGTGACAGGCAATGCCTGCCAAAGCCCGGGGTCGGGGTTGAGCAGGACTGATGGGAATGGGGGTGTGATGGGTTACACCCCCCCCCCGGGATGCCACCTGATGTATTGGGGTACCACGGAGCCCATCTGTTCCACCGGCCTGGGCTCCCTAATACTGTACTGCTGAGCCAGGCCCTCAAGCCTCCTCTAGCACACACAGGCAGGGACACACCCAGCCGCAGAAAGACACAGACACTGAAATCAGCTCTGCCTGGGAAGGGTTCAGTGCTCAGCACCCAAGTGCACACTCCCAAATCGTATCGTCTTGTGCTGCACAGAGAACTGTAAGCGTGAGCTCATGAAATCCGCCCCCTCCCTCAATGTGGAGGAAGATATGCACACCTTCCCCCCAAGTTATGAATTCCACACACTGGTTTTAGAGAAAACAAAAACAAGTTTATTAACTACAAAAGATAGATTTTAAGTGACTATAAGTGATAGCAAACAGATCAAAGCAGATTACTGAGCAAATAAAACAAACACACAAACTAAGCTTAACACACTAGATAGGTAAGACATAAATTAGCAAATTCTCACCCTGTGTGATAAACAGGCTGGCAGACTCTGAAGGCACAAGTTGTCTTGGCTTTCCCAGGTTTTCATACACAGGCTAAAGATCCTTCTAGCCTGGGACCATCACATCCCACAGTTCAGTCCTTGCCCTTCAGGTGGTTCCAGGTATGTTGTTGTAGGGAGAGTGAGGTCCCCTCATGATGTCATTGTCCCCCTTTTATATCTTTTCCCCACTTGCTGGAAAGCTCTTTTGCTGTGACCTGGGTCAAACAGTTCCCATTGTGTAGTGCTATCTCTGAGAGGTTTCTGTTGTACACAGTTCCTGGGGTGATCCTGGTGCTTGTGTGCATTTCCTCAATAAGCCATTAACATTGTCTGGCCTTGTTACTGTTGTACCAAAAAGGCTGCTTGTGGGTGTTTTCAACCTCACAACATATTTCAGTAACACACACATAACCAAACTGCCTAACTTCACATACGACAATAGCACATACAATCCAATGAGATATTGCTGTCTAGCAGATCAAGACTTTTAGAATGATACCTCACAAGACAGACTTTGTACAGACCATATCCTCATTACATGACAATGGTGAGTATTGGGGTGTCATGGGGGGCAATTGGTGAGAAGGGAGTGATACAGCTGGATTTGTACATGTCAGGAGGTGGGACACAGCATCCTGCATGAACTGAGTCCTGGAAAACTTCTGTCTGGAAGAGTCCTAGACATGCATGAATGACAAAACTGCCCCTGCTGCATCCGACCTGGGGAGCCAGAAACCTGCCTCGGACAGGCTATATCAGGGTTTCTGTCCCGGGGCCCAGCTGAGCATTGCACCCGATGCAGAGTGAGACGTCTGAGTGGCCGAGGCAGGTCTGAGGCACAGAGAGGCTCAGAGTCTGTGTCGGAGCTGGGAACAGATCCCAAGAGAGGCGAGTCCAATAGCAGGGCATTATCCACAGGCTCAGCCATCCTCAAGCCCTCCTCACAGAACATCCCACGAGGGATCTCAGGTAAAACAGGGGGAGTCCCCGGGTGATGCTTTGGAACTGCTCCCCACAAAGGCAGTCAGGACTTTGGGGAGCTTCCTCTCCCTCGGAGCAGACTGTCTTCAGGGCAAGAAGCTCACACGGCTTCACCTTCATGGGTCTCTCCTTGCAGCATTCAGCATCCTCTGCCCCTCCATGTGCTTCCCACAGCGAGTCCGCCCAGGCGGGGTCCTGGGGAAGCCAGAGGGTCCTGTACCCCCACTTCGCAGTCAGATGTGACTCTCAGCCAGCCAGTAAAACAGAGGTTTATTAGATGACAGGAACACGGTCTAAAACAGAGCTTGTAGGTACAGAGAACAGGACCCCTCAGCCGGTTCCATTCTGGGGCCCAGCGAGCCAGACAACCCCATCTGCCCTCACTTCCCGTCCCCAGCCAGCTCCCAACTGAACCTCCTCCAGCCCCTCCTTTCTGGCCTTTGTCTCTTTCCTGGGCCAGGAGGTCACCTGATCTCTTTGTCTCCAACACCTTCCATTGGCACCTTTGCAGAGGAGGGGCCCAGGCCATCAGCTAGGAGACAGAGTGTCGGGCATTTATGTACACTGGCCCTTTGCTCTGCAACAACCATACACCCTTATCCCACCACCTAGATACTTAAGAAATGCATAGGGGAAACTGAGGCACCCACACAGTATTCAGAGAAAACATTAAGCACATTCCCACTTCGTCACAATCCCCACCCGAGGCAGTGCCTCATGGGGCTGCTCACGCCCTTGCCTGGCCTTCTGAAGCAGCGTCCCAGAAATGTCTGAGATGTTCCGAGTGCTGGAGGCCAGTGGTTGGTGTGTGCTCATGAAAAGCTCAATGTGCATCCTCCTGGATGCCTTTCCAGCGTGCTCCTCGGAGCTCATCACTGTTCAGCGTCTGCCAGCAGCCTGACGCGCTCTCTCTGGCTGAGTAATGGAGTCTGAAGCGTGCATCATGGAGTGAACAGTAAGGATCAAGGTTGCTGCCTGGGCCCTGGCATCACCTGGTGTGGCATCTCCAGTGGGACCAACCCTCTGGGCAACGGGTCTGTATTGCAAAGCCTGGGCCTTTGTGAACGGATGTGGAGCAAGGGAACCCTCATCCACCGCCGTGTGCTCCCTCGGAGCTCAGCGAGCCTCCGCGCAGGAGCTAAGGAAATCAGTTTCTCAGCGGCAGCGCTTGCTCGGCGTGCATTAAAATCAAACCAAATCTATGGTGCAGCGGCTGGGCTTTTCCACAGGGCTAGGGGAGCCCAGATCCCAGGGGAATCCTCTGGGAGTTGAGCCCCTAGCTCCATAAGGCTCAGTTGGAAATATCAGCCAAACCCTTTTGGCTCATCGTTGTGGTGTACTGAAAACGGTGTTCAAATTGTAAGCTGTCGCTTTAAGAGTAAGAGGCTACCTGGTCCTGCTTGCAGGCCAAGGGGCTCTGTAGGGAAGCATGTAATCTGAGTCAATCTGAAAAACCCCAGCCTAGAATAAAGTGAGGTGAGTTGTGCCTCTCTGTTTTATGGAGCAGCCTGCTTTGTCTCTCTCTGGCATTGGGTTCCCGTGTGTTATCATTCTGAATTCTAAGCAATAAAGTCATGTTACGCTACAATCTTCCAGCAGGAGGATTTCATGTTTTTATCCACTTTCTCTGCATGCCATGAACATAAAAATCATGGAACATCCCAGAAGGGGTCTTTAAAATGTAGAACCACTTAGAAAGTCCTCGTTTCATTCTGAAATTAGAATAAAACCCATTGTGGCTGGGAGTGTCGCCCTGCTCTGTGGCTGGAGGAACAACACAGCGCCAAGGCGAGGTGGCTCTTTACTGGGCTGAAAGCAGTAAATGCTAAACCACAAGGCCCTCTTCTTCCGGAATAAGCATGGCCACGTGG
>NW_020667476.1:0-1180 GCF_002925995.2 Terrapene triunguis | reverse complement strand
TCGTAATGCAGCATTTTCTGCCAAGCACCCAGAAGATGCCGATGGCTGTCAGTCATGCTGCACCGTCTGCTGCCAGCCTAAGATGTAAAAGATAGATGGACCAGATTTGTTCTGTATTCATTTGCTTCCCCCTCCCTCCGTGAAATCAATGGCCTGCTAAACCCAGGGTTTTGAGTTCAATCTTTGGCGGGGGCCATGCTGTGTGACAGTTGTTTGTGTTTCTCCCTGATGCACAGCCACCTTTGTTGATTTTAATTCCCTGTAAGCCATGTCGTCACTTGCCCCTCCCTCCCTCCGTCAGACAATAGTTTCGCACCTTTTTTCAGCCCAGACGCCATAGCACTGGGATCATGGAGCCCGCTCAGATCACCGCGGCAATTGTGAGCACTATGAACACCACGCGCATTGTCCTGGAGTATATGCAGAGCCAGAATATGCCAAAGCAAAACCAGGCGAGGAGGCGATTGCAGCGCGGCGACGAGAGTGATGAAGAAATTGACATGGACATAGACCTCTCACTAAATATGGGCCCCAGCAATGTGCAAATCATGGTGTTACTGGGACAGGTTCATGCCATGGAACGCCGATTCTGGGCCCGGGAAACAAGCACAGACTGGTGGGACCACATCGTGTTGCAAGTGTGGGACGTTCCCAGTGGCTGCGAAACTTTTGAATGCGTAAGGGCACTTTCATGGAACTTTGTGACTTGCTTTCCCCTGCCCTGAAGCACCAGAATACCAGGATGAGAGCAGCCCTCACAGTTGAGAAGCGAGTGGCGATAGCCCTGTGGAAGCTTGCAACGCCAGACAGCTACTGGTCAGTCGGGAATCAATTTGGAGTGGGCAAATCTACGGTGGGGGCTGCTGTGATCCAAGTAGCCAACGCAATCAAAGACCTGCTGATATCAAGGATAGTGACTCTGGGAAACATGCAGGTCATAGTGGTTAGAAGAGTATAGCAGGGCGCGGTGCGCATCAGAGAAGCTTTGAAAACCAGTTTTGTGACTGGCCAGGCTACGGTGTGAAACTTCTGTTTGTTTCTCCTTGATGAACCCTCCCTTCCCCGGTTCACTCTACTTCCCTGTAAGCTAACCACCCTCCCCTCCCCCCTTCGAGCACCGCTTGCAGAGGCAATAAAGTCACTGTTACTTCACATTCATGCATTCTTTATTAATTCATCA
>NW_020667475.1:0-2017 GCF_002925995.2 Terrapene triunguis | reverse complement strand
GTCTTTGGGGTGGGATTTAACCAGGGCTGCTGGGGGGGCAGGGATGGCGGGGGCTGTGTCTGGGTGTGCTCCAGGGTGACAGCAGGGGCCTGAGAGCCAGGAAGTCCTGAGCCACAATCCCATTGCCCCCAGTCCTCTGCACCAGTCCCTTCCCCTTTTGCTTCCTCAGTTTCCCCACCTGGACAATGAGCGTGCTGGGCCTGGGGGATGAGCTGGGGAATGTTTGCGAAGGGCTGAGGAATGGTCCCAGCTTCCCCCCGGCTTGGGATGGGAGAACAGTCTGCACTGCACGGCCACAGCGGGCGGGGCCAGCCCTGGGGCACTGTGACCCCGTCTTTGCCCACTGCCCTGCAACCAAACAAGGACTCGCTCCAGCAGAATAGCGAGGGGCTGCAAGGCAGTTGGCAGGGCCAGGCTGGCCTTCCCCTCGCCCTGGGCCCAGCAGCTCCTGGGAGATGCCCCTTGGCGGCTGGGACCGGCGTTCTGCTGTCGGGGTGCTAGGGCTGAGGTGTGGGGAAGGGGCACTGCCCTGCCCTGGCCAGGGCCCGCATCTGCCTGGCTCCTGCTCTTGCCCAGCTGGAATATGCAGCCATAGAAGCAGACTCCAGGGGCCTGTTGGATTAAAAGTCATAGTTAATATATTGATGCTTTGCTGGAAAGTACAATCCAGTACAGACCCCGGATTTGATCTGTATTATTAGGAAGAGAGATGTCTCTCAGCCTGCTGAGTTTGTGCTAATTGAAACAGGCCTGCCAGGGGGGATGCAGGAGCCGACCTGCAAGCCTGGCGCGCGCTGGAAGGATGCCGGCTGGTCCATGTGGCGATGGGGCTTCAGAGCCGAGGCCAGAGGCCCCTCTGGAGCAGTGCCGGGGGCGAGCTGGCAGCCAGGGAGGGACGGAGCGGAGTGCTCAGAGGTGGGGTGCAGCAATCTGACTCCTGGATGGATGCACCTGACGCCGCAGCACCCGCAGCGCTGGGGGAACTGCCCAGCAAGGAGTGGGCTGAGCTGCCCTGCGAGCTGCGCTGACTTGCACAGGGGTGAGCCGGGGAGGGGGACAGGTGGCGAGGCGGGTGTGGGGAGGATCACATTGCATACAGAGATAAGATGGCCATACTGGATGTGACCAAGTGGGAATCTTTTGTAATATCTCTATGGAGCCAGTGCATACCTCAGTTGACCCAGTGGAGGGGCGGGGTCTGTTTGCTTTCAGGACAGGCTAAGACACAAGTGTGAATGGGCCTTAGTCAGGGGAGCAGCTGAGAAGACAATGGCAGATCCAATGGCCTGGACACTGACACTAGCAACCAAGGCCCCAGAGGGATGTGTCCTGCCCCACTTCCCAGCATGGGGATGAACGGCATCCCCCCAGCCCAGAACGAAGGACTGGGGGCCCGAGGAGGTGAAGCGTGGGCTACAGGAAGCAGTCAGGGCACAGGTCAGACAGAGAGAGAGATGGAGCTTGAACTGAGGGGTTCAGTGCAGCTTGGCTGGGCTCTGGGCTGGCCAGAATGGACAATGCTTTACCCTTCATTCCTCTGGGCTACCCAAGGCTGCCTGTGCTCTGCACCAGTTGGTTGCTAACCCCTGCTGTTCTGACAATGCTGTGTGAATGTCACTGAAAATGCTTGTGGACGTGCGTGGACCAGTCTCTAGCAGGGTCTGTCTCGGTGGGACTTGCTGCCAGGAGCTCACGGGGTGGAGCAGGGGGGCTGCAGGCCCAGAGGTCCACTCTAAGGAGGTGATGAAGCTGGGTGACTTACCTTAGCGGGTCTGGCTCACAGAAGGGGTTTCTCCTAGAAACTGTTAAGCTGGGGCCATAGCACCGATCCTCTGACACTGGGTCAGACCAATGGGCCATATAGCCCAGTGTCCTGTCTGCTGACAGTGGCCCGTGCCAGGTGCTTCAGAGGAAATGAACAAGAGCAGAGCATCTTGGAGCAGGGCCGGCTCTAACTTTTTTGCCGCCCCAAGCAGCAAAAAAAAGCGCCGCTCCACCGTAACACCCCCCCCCGCCG
>NW_020667474.1:0-2086 GCF_002925995.2 Terrapene triunguis | reverse complement strand
TTGATTACCAAAAAGCCGGACATGTCCGGGAAAAACCGGACGTATGGTAACCCTATAACGGTTAACAACTGATCACTCAGAAGCTTTTGTGCAGCTTAAAGTATCCAAATACGTGCCAGACATTGGAAAACTCATTAAGGAAAAGCAAAGGCAAGGATCACACTAAACTGATAAGATCTGCATTTTAATTTAATTTTAAATAAAGCTTCTGAAACATTTTGAAAACCTTGTTTACATATAACCGTAGTTTGGTTATATAATATATAGACTTATAGAGAGACCTTCTAAAAAATGTTAAAATGTATTACTGGCACGCGAAGCCTTAAATTAGAGTGTATAAATGAAGACTCGGCACACCGCTTCTGAAAGGTTGCCGATCCCTGATTTAAGGTCTTCTCTCCTTCATGGAGTTCTAGGATCAAAGTTCATGGTTCTCTGTCTGAGAGCAGCTGGGAATGGGGAAGGCCTAGGCAGGCATTGCATTTCCTGTCCTGTATAAGTGTGCATTGCAGAGCACCTTCCAGTAGGACTGAGGTAGGCGCCCTACTTTCTGCCTAGACAGCTTATGGAAATTTCACACAGCTTCAGTCATCCTCTGCATCGGGGAAATAGGCTTAAGAAATACAGTTGCTGCTCTGAGCTGTTTCGTGCATTGTTGTTGCATGCTGTTAAAATATGGCTGATTTCCATCCCAGAGACAGCTGCATTTCAGCATGGGGAAGGAAATCCTGTATTTTATATATATATATATATATATATATATATATATACACACCCCTACCTACTACCCCACCGGATTGTTGTGAGGTTTGATTGGTGATTGTTCTGATATATTCTGCTATCCCTACATGGGATACAAGGTGCTGCAGAAACACAATGAATTATCACTCATGTATATTGCCAACAATCCAGTTGCCTGCAAATGTTGCAGGCCCAACTTTGGCATTCTTTCTTGGAAAATGTGAGTCTTCTTCTGTTAATAAGCTGATGTTGTTGCTTAAATACTCCGGTCTTACAAAACATGACTGAATGCACAGACACAAATCAGAGTCACTAACTGAATAAAAAGAACAGACAACAATCCAGAAGTGTGAAACTGACTCATAAAACCCTTTTCTGAGCAGACTGCAGAGAACTTTTTGTTGGTTTGTTAACTTTTTAAATACAAAATCCTTGCAATGCTGTAACATACTTCAAAATTCTAGCTCCCAGCAGAAGTAATTCAGTACTACATAAAAACCCAACTACAGTTACCGGAGACTAAAAATACCAATGAAAGGTTAATGTTTTGGCTAGGAGGTCCTTTTGGAGGACTGGAGATTGACCTGCAAAGCTTTCTCAACGAACAGGCAAAGAGAGATACAAGGTCCGAGATTTTCAGAAGGGACTAGTAATTTTGGATATCTCCATTTATGGGTGCCCAACTTGACACCGTAAAAGGCCCCCAAATTTTCAGAAAGTGATGAGAATCCATCCTCCAAAACACCAGGCCCTTTTACAGTAGCTCAAATTGGGCACCCAAAAATCACTCATCACGTGAAAATATTGACCAAACCTTTCAAGCCGCCTTGGTTTTCTTTCTGGTTTCAATAAGCGATTTTCATTTCCACTTGCATGTGTGGATCATGTCAGTGTTTTGGATTATGTTAGTATTTTCATACATGTGTATTGGTTGGTAATTATCCTGGGTGAAATCCTGTTCCCATTGAAATTAATGGGAGTTGTGCCATTGACTTCAATGGTGCCAAGATTTTACCCTAGGTGTTCATTATAAAAGCTTGGATGTTAGCAGACCATTCCAGGAAAACATGGCCAGGCACTGCCACACACCTTGATGGAGCAGAGAACTACAATTCCAGTTCATATGGCAGAATCCAAATTAGGACCAAATACAGAGAGTCTGAGTTTCCTCTCATTACCGTGCAAATCAAGAGTAACTACTGATGTCAGTGGAGTAACCGTGTGTAAAGCAAGTGTGAGTGAGTGTAGAAACACGCTCAACAAATACACTCCTAAGGTTATACTACGATTTTAATTAAACCAGTACACATCCAGAATCTCTCCACAACAAGGATACTACAGATGT
>NW_020667473.1:0-1127 GCF_002925995.2 Terrapene triunguis | reverse complement strand
TGGATGCATCCACGCAAACCTTCTTCCAGACTAACTCATCCCAAAATAGACTTAATCCACGTTGATTGTCCAATTCACAAAAAGTTGCCGGATAATTTCAAAAAAATTATTTTGTGTCAATGTATTTTAATCCAAAAACTCTGCAAAAGTTAAGATTTAGATAAGCCCTATAGAGACCCTGAGAGAGGACTGTACTCCTATACTTCTGGCTGTACTCAGTCCCAGGAGGGTTAGAAGCACATGGGGGATCCAGATTTCACAACCAGTGAAATTAATGTGCAGCATTAATTGGTGGGCAATGAATCTGTGTCTTTGTATGGGTAACTGTGCTTTGTATGGTCTAAGCCCCTCCTGCTGAAGGAGCTCTTCTGAAATGTGTAGCCAGAGTTGGGACTGAGATGGCAACATATATTAAGCTGCTGCCTTTTCTACATGTGGATGCTTTCTCGTTGTCTTCTCCTTTGCAGATTTCCTGATGGTGAACCTCACAGGCAGTTCACTCCAGTTCTCGCACTAATATCCACCTGAGCAGGAAAGCAAAGCATGAACCTGGCATGGAGACTGAGCTACCCTCTCCCACTGCTCAGGGTGATCCCTTCATGTCAGCGATGGGTCCGTGTAAGAAAGCTTGCCCTGCTTCTGTCAGCACTGTTCCGGTTTTGAGGACAATCAGTAGAGTTTGGGTTCTACTACTATCAGTTCATGGGCAGTAACATTCCTTTAAAATTTTATTTTCATAAAAAACATTTTAAAATATTAAGGAGAGTTCTGACTAGAAATGTGAACTCTGAAGCCAATTCTTCCCCATTCAGGCAGAATTTGCCGCCATCTTATCCTTATAGACTCCATGTGAGAGAAAAACCTATGTCTGACTTTCACAATCAAGCCTCATCCTGGCAGGATAAAGTAATGTATAATCCAGGCCCATATTTTTCACTCTTTAACAGTCCAATGCTTTTTGTCCTTTACATCAAAGGAGAATAATCATAATCCACAGAAAATATGAAATTTGAGCTATGAAAACCCATCTCAGATTTCAGAGCAGGACGTAGAAGCCCTCTACACCAATATTCCACACACAGATGGACTACAAGCTATCAGGAACAGTATCCCCGATAATGTCACAG
>NW_020667472.1:0-1501 GCF_002925995.2 Terrapene triunguis | reverse complement strand
CATCTTGCATTTATACATCACTTTTCACCCCAAAGGTTCCCCAGATGTTTTAGCAACTGCTGCAGACAGATTCAGTTCAGTATATAGGGGAACAATTTCCTCCCCCACCAGCTGGTTTGCAGCAGTTACTTATCAGCCCACCCCAGTTTAGAGCAGGAAGTGAAAAAGAATCTCTTATCTGGCTGCAGTTGCAGGCTGGCTCTTGAGAGCAGTTTGTAACTAGCCCAGCTTCTGTAACCAGTGTATGGGGAGAATGAGGACCTCCGCTGTGATGTTAGACAGGATATAAATATGTAACGGGACATAAACCCTCATGCTTCAGGGAATGAGGAAGCTTCTCCTATGGGCAATAATGCCCCAGTGCAGCTAAGCATGTGCTTAATTTTAAGCCCATGATTAGCCCCATTAACTTCAGTGAACTGATGCTTAAAGCTGTCTGTAAATGCATCGCTGGATTGGGGGCCTCACTGTCTACTTTGGGGTGGGGCGGGTTGTTTGTTTCTAAAAATGGGAACGTCATTTGCTCTTATAGTGATGGGCACGCGGGGAAATCTCCACCACTCTAGGCCCTCTCCTGAAAATGCTGTGCCCTGGGTACCCGCAAGAGGCACCCTCAGTGCCCATCAGCCTTAGCATCCCTACTCATCTCAACTGCACTGCTGCCCTTTACCTAGAGCAGAAGGCTGGCCCTGGGACTGGGGGCATTAGCCTGGGACTTGGAAGATGGGGGTCAAGTCCCCTGCTCCAGCCCAAGATCTCTTGTGTGCCCCTGAGCGAGTTGCCAAGATTGTGTAATATGGGGACAATAGCACAGCCTCATAGGGGTGATGTGAGGGTGAATACCCTAGTGAGGAGCTCAGACACTAGGGTGATGGGGAGGTCTATAGATACCGCCTTTCCTGCCCTGTCTCTTTCTCTTCCTGACTTTTTCTTTCTGTTTCCTCACTTTCAGTCTCACATTTGCTTAAAGCACCCCAGCCTCATTGCAACCAGGGCACATCTGTTAGCACATCTGGCAGCAAGATAACACTCCACAGTCTTATCTGGTTCTGGCTCCCCCTCCACCCCGGCTCATTTACAGCTCCTCAGAGCACTGTCGTGTGGGCAGATAAAATAACCCAGCAGCATATGTGTTTGTGTGGTGATGACACAGCCGGCCCGAACACTTCCTCAGTTCTCAGCTCCCCAAAAGCTACATTAGCTGCTTTATGCTCCCTTTCATCTTGCTTTGCCTGAAAGGTCACTGCAGGCATTAAGTGTCTCTCAGACTCTAGCTTGTTTGTTTTTATTTTCTCTTTGTTTTCTTAAGTGAAAGATCAGAATGAATCAGACAATTGATTTTAGCTTTACAGCCTTGGTCACTCACATCCAGCTGGTTTACTCCTGTCTTTACTAAATAATTTGTGTTTTCCTCTTAATCAGCCCTGAGCTAACCTAACCTGGACAAAAACAACGAGGAGTCCTTGTGGCACCTTTGAGACTAACACATTTATTTGGGCAT
>NW_020667471.1:0-1357 GCF_002925995.2 Terrapene triunguis | reverse complement strand
ACTTGCATTCTTCCAGCTGATCTGTCCACATAAATATATGGCCCCCACCTGCTCTAGTATCTGAACATCTTATAACCATTCATGTGTTTATCATCCCAACACCCTTGTGAGGTAGGGAAGGAGTATCCTCCCCATTTTACTGAGGGATAACTGAGAGATAAAACCATCTGCAGAAGGTCACACAGGCAGCAAACTCAGAGCTCCGGGGTCCTAATGCCTTGATTTAACCACAAAGCCAACCTTCAGACACAAAGAGCCTTAGCAACAAAGCCCAACACAGGTTTGCCTGTTTGACTGGATCGCAGACTGGGTCCCTTGGAAGGCTCCCAGTACTCTTGAGCCTGGATGACAAGCCTGCCATGCAGCATCAAACTGGGGAGACGTATCTAGTGGGGTCCGGCAGGGGTCAGTCCTGGCTCTCATACTATTCGATATTTTCATTAATGACTTGGATAATGGAGTGGAGAGTACAGTGATAAAATCTGCAGATGAGACAAAACTGGGAGGTGCTGCAAGCACTTTGGAGGACAGGATTTGAATTCAAAACAACTTTGACAAATTGGAGAACTGGTCTGAATTCAACAAGATGAAATTCAATAAACACAAGTGCAGGCTGGGGACCAACTGGCTAAGCAGCAATTCTGCAGAAAAGGAATGGGGATTACAGCGGACGAGAAGCTGGATATGAGTCAGCAGTGTGCCCTTGTTGCCAAGAAGGCTAACGGCATATTGGGCTGCATTAGTAGGAGTGTTGCCAGCAGATCGAGGAAGTGATTATTCCCCTCTATTTGGCACTGGTGAGGCCACATCTGGAGTATTGCGTCCAATTTTGGGCCCCTCACTACAGAAAGAATGTGGACAAACTGGAGGGAGTCCAGCAGAGGGCAACAAAAATGATTAGGGGGCTGGAGCACATGACTTATGAGGAGAGGCTGAGGGAACTGGGCTTATTTTAGGGTTACCATTTGTCCGGATTCCCCCAGACATGTCCGGCTTTTTAAGCTAACAATAGCGTCCGGGGGGAATTTGCAAATGTCCGGACTTCCCCCTGATGCAGAGCCCGCGCGGCTAACAGTGGTGCTGGCCGGACGGTGCCACTTACATGGGGCTCCGACACTCAGCCAGAGAGAGCACATCCTCCTCCTCCTCTCTCCCTCCCTCCCTGTATCGTAGATCGGCTCCGGCAGTCTGGAGCTCCTCCCCCACTGTTGCCCAGCGTGCCGGACGAGCGGCTCATGCAGTTCCTGAGCAAGCTCACGGAGACATTAGGTGAAGAAAGGCCAACAACAAGGGGGCCAGGGGGTCGGAGAAGGGGCAGGGAGGTTTTGGAGGGGGCAGTCAAGAGACGGGGGGGGGG
>NW_020667470.1:0-1327 GCF_002925995.2 Terrapene triunguis | reverse complement strand
AGGGGGGCAGCGCTCTGGGGGGGTTCTGACGCCGCTTGGCTGGGGGGGGCGCGGCCGCTCGGCTTGGGGGGGGCGCGGCCGCTCGGCTGGGGGCGGGGGCAGCGCTTTTTTTTGCTGCTTGGGGCAGCAAAAAAGCTAGAGCCAGCCCTGCCTCCAATCCCTGCTCCAGGCTCAAACAATAGCTGATGTCCTTTAGCATTGCATCAACATGCACAAATCAGTCCTTCCTCTTTGCCATTTTGAGTGATTACTGGTAAATTGCTCTGATTGTTTCTGCAAGTAAGACAGGGCTCCCATTTCCGTGTTTCCCCGTGCACACATTCAGTTTCATGTCCACATGTGCTTTCACCTACATCATGTGTGCATAATTAAGCACATGATTGAACGGCATATTACCATTTGGTAGCTAAACGAGGGTCCCTGTGGAGAATTGTGTAGTGCTTGCATAAGTCCTATATGGAGAAAAAACAAACTCTAAGACAGAATTGTTGCAAATGCATGCTATCCTGATTTACTAATGATGGGACCTCCTCATTAAAGAGCCTCATGTGATCTGGAGTTAAAAGGACTCTGTAGATTATGTGTGCTAGTTTCCTGTGGAATAAAATACACTGTTAGCTGAAGAAGAGTAAAAAAAATAGATTTTAGATGCAGTATTCTGTGTCTTAAAAGTAATCTATCCAATAGCAGAAATCATACAGAACTAGAATATTAAGTCGGGTCTTAACTAACCATATTGTTTTAAAATTCGCATAGTGTGTTTTTTTTATGGGACTTGTATAATTCTATGCACTGAGAAAAAAATACAACTGATTTTCCTCATGACCTTTGTTCCAGACCATGCCATATATATTTATGAATGAAATCGCAATAGCAAGCCAATAGTGAATGCAAAAATGGTCTTGCTCACTTAGGGTCAATTTCATTCAAGTCCAAAAGGCTTGCAGAAAGCCCTTATAGTGCCATCAGTGGCAGCTCTCAAGGGCCCAATGTGCCATTCTTGGGTCCCCAGCACTTCTGGGGATTTTAGCTGTACTTATTCTCTTTATCAGCATATTGATATTGTTTCTGCAAATCTATGACTTGCAGAAAATTTTATTTGGATGGATTTTTTTTTCTTTTTTTAGGCCAATAGATGGTCTGTGTCAGATTTTTCAGCTAAACCCCAATATCATCAATTTTAATCACCAGATCAATGAAAGCGTAGTCTAGTGTCACTCTAGCGACTCTTTCTAATTAAGAACATAAGATTTGCCATACTAGATTAGACCAATGGACCACTGAGTCTAATATTCTGCCTCCAGCAGTGCCCAGAGTCTGATGCTTT
>NW_020667469.1:0-1599 GCF_002925995.2 Terrapene triunguis | reverse complement strand
TGCATCTGAAGAAGTGAGGTTCTTACCCACGAAAGCTTATGCTCCCAATACTTCTGTTAGTCTTAAAAGTGCCACAGGACCCTCTGTTGCTTTTTACAGATTCAGACTAACATGGCTACCCCTCTGATACTATACACCATATAGTTACAGAGAAACCCATCTTCCAACCTATTAGGAAACCTCCTTTCTGATTCATTCATATTTGATGGACAAGCTTCAAATTTTATTCTGTTCGAACAAATCTATACATGAGTCGTATCTACTTTTGCAGTAACAATATATCCATTTAGCATTGATGTTTGTTGGCTGCCTAACACGCATTCATAAAAATTAACTTAAAAAAACACAAAAGTTGAAAAGTCAAGCACTCAAAAGTTAGGAAATGCCAGAATTAAGGTTACCTGGGCAACCATAAAATTCAGTCTCCTTATGCTTAAGCATTATCATGCAGTCTTTAAATTACATGATCAAATACATTTCCCCCCCCACAGGACCCTTGCTTCATTCAGTGCACAGAATGAACAGTGTTCAGTGAATGGTTAACTATTCAATATTTCTTGTTTTATCCTCGTATGTATGGCCTCATGCATTATTACACACTATCCAAACCCTGCATTGAATACAGAAAGCTCTCATGGGCTTTTCTGTGGAGCTCTCATCACAGTATCTTGGTTATTTGCAAACACTAATAAGTTTATCTTCACAACACCCCTGTGAGGTGAGGTGGTTTTATTATCGTCACCATTTTACACATGGAGAAGCGAAGTACAGAGATTAAAGCCAAAAACGTCATCTAATTTTTGGTTTCCACTTTGAGAAACCTACACCTAATTTTTCAGAATTCTTAGCATTTTGTAGTTTTTACTACATTCAGAGCACAGCTCCTATTAACTTTAATTGTATTTTGCAGAAGTGTTGACTGTTCACGTCAGATGGCAGATGTTTAAAGTTAGGCAGCGAAAAAATTTGGAATATACAGCAGCCACCTAGGAAGTTTTGTTTCAATTACTTGCACAGCATCTGTGGCAAAGACAAGGCTAGAATCCAATTATCCAGGGCAGCATTCACTGTCTTTACCACATGACCATCCTTTCTCCTCTTGCCTTTTTCACTATACACCTTCCAACTCTTGCAAAAAAAATAATAAAGTAGAGGTCCCCAACAGACAACAGTCTCATTCATGGCACAACTCTGATTCATTCCCACTGTGCACCGAATGAGGCAGGAGTCCTGTGGGGAAAAAATAACGTGATCATCTAATTAAAGATAGTCTAAGTATCTTAAGGCAGAAACAGAATCACCCTGAGAAAATATTTACAGAGAAACAATCAGTATACATAAGGTCTCTCCTAAGACCTTAAAGGTTGGGGACACATTTCTAGCACCACATGTTATCTTCCCTGAAAGTCTCCACACCCTTTTTAAGATGACCTAAAATAATTCCAAAGAAATAAATTGCAAAAATTAAATTTTCAAAAAGCCTCCCATTTTTACATTGCACAATGGCCATTGCCGGAAGACAAGATACTGGGCTAGATGGACCTTTGGTCTGACCCACTATGGACGTCCTTATGACCCAATCTTGAAAACTTTCACAGT
>NW_020667468.1:0-7526 GCF_002925995.2 Terrapene triunguis | reverse complement strand
ATCCTTTCTTCTTTTACTGAAGAGACAGCAGGAGTAAACTGGTACTGATGGGAGAAAGAAACCTGTTACATTTTTTTGCCTTAAAAGCTGAAGCAGGGCATTTTTGCACTTCCATTTTCCGTTACGTGAAGTTCATGTAATTAAGCTTCTACCAGAGAACCTAGATATAGCTTGTCATTTTTAAGGGTGAAAAATGTTCAGAGTATTTAAAGAGAATAGTTCCAGTGGACTGGATATGGGGCTAGTGGTGGCAGCTATTCCCAGCTCAGACACTGGCTCAGTGACCAACCTTGGGGAAATTGACCTGCAGAGAGGTTAAGTGTCTTGCCTGTCTGTGAAGTGGGGATAATGATACTTATTTACAATGGTCGATGCTTTGAGAGCTGTGCATTAGGATTAAAAATGCTATATAAGTGCTAATTACTGGTAGGCTGCCATGAATGCTTGAAGCAGGCCATTAGCCTGCTTCCCCTTGCTTTCAGCTTACTAAAGGTACATGCACCAGGCATGCTGCATCTGCTTAAAGTGTAGCTGAATGATTTATGGCCTCCAATCAATGTTTCATAACCAGGAAAGCAAAGGCTGAATCTGGGCCTGCTAGGACTTTGTAGACAGCAACTTGCACCTCTGCTGTGTGGTCTCCTCTTGGCAGTGCAGGCCTCTTTTCTAGGGTATCTGGCTCAGAGCTGGACAGGTAGCCTGCAACCAATTACCAATCCCAGCAGCAGCACTGACCCCCTCTGGAGTGTCAATCCCACCCTCCAGTGGAGGAAGTACAGGCAGTGGGGGCAGGATTTCCTGCCTGCTCTCTAACAATCAGTGATTTTCGGGATGTGGAGAGGCGTGTAGCATACCTGTCAGGAATCAGGGTCTTCAGCTAATGAGCACAGCTGGCCTGTAGTAGGCTGCAGGATTGGGTATGCCATCTGACTGGTGGGAAGAGTCAGCAGACCAGCTCTTAAGTCCAGCAGCAGTTCAGTGGTCACTCAGAGTATTTGTGTATGGCCACAGCAGCATCTGTGCCTGCATTTTCCCAGCCTCACTTCTGGTAGTGACACTAAGTTCTGAGTCCAACTCTGGCCTCTGACTCCTGGTTACTGATTCCTGCTCTACCCATTGTGTGTGACTGCCTGTGTCCAAGTCTCTGGTACCTCCCTGTCCTCTCCGCTTTGCCTAGCGCCTCTACAAATTCCTTCATCACTTTGGTCCTGTCTAGAGAGAATCATAAAAATATTGAGACTTCTCTGTTTCTTAGAAGAGCAACTATAATTTAGGAAAGCCAGACCAGGTGATGTTGCTTTTCACTCACTTTCGTGTAAACCCTGGTGTGAAGCACCAGATGTCAAAGGCAAGGCTAAAGAACAAAAACTGTGTTCTCCTCAAGGGACAGTCTCATGTTTCCAATATGTTAGCTGCTGTTCCATTGAAGCTGCTGGATCTCCACTTCTAATAATGTGAAGAAGTTTTTGTTGGTTTCCTTTTCCATGGCTGCTGCAATACTTAGTTAACATGTTTCTAGAGAGTGGTTGTTTAGCTTTTTGGGAAGATAACAGGTATTGCGGAAGATGACAGAGTGAAAGCTGAAGAGCAAACTGCAGCCAACCCAGGGAGCCAGCCTTTGGACCTTCAGCCTCCCTAGTCCACTTGGGATTTTCATGGGTTGTAACTTTCACTTCCCTCACACTGCTTAACCCCTAGGCCCCACCTTATTCCTCCCTGCTAGTCCCCTTCACAAGCCTCTCCTTCCCTTTGTTGCTTCCATCATTATCTTCTTCAGCCTCCTCTTCCTACTCTTTCACAGTACATTTTTTTAGGGACTATAGATTTTTAATGCCACAAGGGATCAGATAATCTAGTCTGACCTTCTGCAAAACACAGGGCAGAGATTCTCACCCAGTAATTTCTGCATCAAGCCTATAACTATTGTTTCACCTTCAGCATACCTTTTAGAAAGATATCCAGTCTTTAAAGACAGACTTTGAGTGATGGAGAATCAAGCATGGCTCTCATAAGTTGTTCAAAGGGTTAATTGCCTTCACTGTTAAAATTTTGTGCCTTTTTTCACTCTACCTACTGATTTCCTCCTCATTTAGGCCCCTCTTCAGGAAAGCATCTCTTTTCAGTACAGCATTTTAAGCATGTGTGTAATTCCCCATAGGACGTAATGTGCTTAAAACTAGTCATGTGCTTAAGTATAGTGCTGAATAGGGATGGACTTAAGTGTGTGCTTAAATACCTTCCTGAATGAGGGCTGTAGAATGCTAAAAACTATTCTGTTACGTTTACAATATTTGCATCTCTTTGTCACACATCTTCCCTTCCTGGATATGCTAAATAAATCAAGTGTCAATATTGCAGATGCTTTCATAAGAATGAAAAACACACTAGTTCCATCAGATGGGGGTGAGGAATGTTTTCCCCTTCAATATCTTGTCACTCATAAATACAACATCTTTTTTATTTATCACAAGGAACTTCAGGATTGTATATAACATTGAGGATAATAAAGTGTATGACCCAAAGCAATGCAATTGATTTTTTACAGAGACTCATGTATATGCATTAGGATGCAGACTCTGATATGAATTATAGGAGAATTTATCACTGAACAGCTGTGTGGGTTTCCTGAATATAGCTAAGGGTACGTGAAAATCTTATCAAGACATTTGGCTATGGCCCTTTTCATGTGCTTCTCTTATGTTTAGGCCTGATATAAATCAGGATTCTAAACTTTAGTGACCAAACATCACGATTTGAAAAAGCCTTTCTTTGTGCTCCTATAGTCTTGTTTGTTGCTTCTGATATCAGATGTTGTTTACCAGCCTCTAACTACAAAACCTCTTGAAAGAAATGAGCTGTCTGCAGAATCACATCTTGATATTTTTATATTCCTGTCACGAAGAGTAGGGCACTGCGTATGCATTATACTGGTTGTATTACCAAGGCCATAAATCAATATATTCACACATATGAATACACTACACTGCAGACCAGCATTTCACTTTGAAATAGAATTTGTAAGCATTCATATCTTGATAACATGGGTTGTGATTTCCTTATGGAAACCAGTTGACTTGTCCTGTTTAAATAAGAATTCTTATACAAACTCTTGTAAATGGCATTAAATAACCAAATTGACTCATATTCAATGATCTGATCTTCTAAAGTCCTACTATTACTGCAACACAATCAATAAAGACAGAAGCCACCATCTCATGGAAACCAAAGATATAGCTGATTTCCATTGTTAATATTTAGTGGCAAGTTAAGTGGGATGTACTGAAGGACAGTGCAAGGAACAAGAAAGGCAATAAGAGGTCCTTTAGATACGTTGGGAGTAAGAGACAGAAATGAAGATGTAGGTCCTTTACTTAATGGGGAAGGATAGCGGATGACATAAAAAAGTCTTAGGTGTTTAATACCTATTTTGCTTCAGTTTTCACTGAAAAGGTTAATGGTGACCAGATACTCAATACAATGGGGAAAGGAAGGCAAACCAAAAATAGGGAAAGAACAGGTTAAAGAGTATTTAGGCACGTTAGATGTATTCAAGTCAGCAAGGCATGATTAAATTCATCCCAGGATACTTAGGGAACTAGCTGAAGCAATTTCAGAACCATTAGCAGTTATTTTTGAGAACTCATGGAGGACAGATGAGCTCCTAGAGGACTGAAGAAGGGCAAACATAGTACCTACCTTTAAAAGGAAGAACAAAGAGTATCCAGGGAATTATAGACCAGTCAGCCTAACTTTGATACCTGCAAAGATACTGGAACAAGTTGTTGTGCAATCAATTTGAAAACAACTAGAAGATAATAGGGTTATAAGGAATAGCCAGCATGGATTTGTTATCAAGACCAAATCATGGCAAGCCAACCTAATTTCTCCCTTTGATAGGGCTACTGGCCTAGTGGATGGTGTGGGAAGCTGTAGGTGATATTATACCTTGATTATAGTAAGACTTTTGACATAGTCCCACATGACATACCTCTCTGCCAGGAGGCTCTGCACACTCTCCCTACTCCAAGCTCCGCCCCCACAGCAACCATTGGTCAGGAACCTCATTTCTGCCCCCATCCCAGAGCCCTCACTCCTCCTGCACCCCAACCCCCCAATTGCCAAAGAGGAGTTTGAAGAATGGCTAGCCAAAAACTCTAAAGGTAATAACAAAATGTTTTTTAAGTACATCAGAAGCAGGAAGCCTGCTAAACAACCAGTGGGGCCCCTTGATGATCGAGATACAAAAGGAGTGCTTAAAGATGATAAAGTCATTGCGGAGAAACTAAATGGATTCTTTGCTTCAGTCTTCACGGCTGAGGATGTTAGGGAGATTCCCAAACCTGAGCTGGCTTTTGTAGGTGACAAATCTGAGGAACTGTCACGGATTGAAGTGTCACGAGAGGAGGTTTTGGAATTAATTGATAAACTTAACATTAACAAGTCACCGGGACCAGATGGCATTCACCCAAGAGTTCTGAAAGAACTCAAATGTGAAGTTGCGGAACTGTTAACTAAGGTTTGTAATCTGTCCTTTAAATCGGCTTCTGTACCCAATGACTGGAAGTTAGCTAATGTAACGCCAATATTTAAAAAGGGCTCTAGAGGTGATCCCGGCAATTACAGACCGGTAAGTCTAACGTCTGTACCGGGCAAATTAGTCGAAACAATAGTTAAGAATAAAATTGTCCGACACATAGAAAAACATAAATTGTTGAGCAATAGTCAACATGGTTTCTGTAAAGGGAAATCGTGTCTTACTAATCTATTAGAATTCTTTGAAGGGGTCAACAAACATGTGGACAAGGGGGATCCAGTGGACATAGTGTACTTAGATTTCCAGAAAGCCTTTGACAAGGTCCCTCACCAAAGCCTCTTATGTAAATTAAGCTGCCATGGGATAAAAGGGAAGGTCCTTTCATGGATTGAGAACTGGTTAAAAGACAGGGAACAAAGGGTAGGAATTAATGGTAAATTCTCAGAATGGAGAGGGGTAATTAGTGGTGTTCCCCAAGGGTCAGTCCTCGGACCGATCCTATTCAACTTATTCATAAATGATCTGGAGAAAGGGGTAAACAGTGAGGTGGCAAAGTTTGCAGATGATACTAAACTGCTAAAGATAGTTAAGTCCAAAGCAGACTGTGAAGAACTTCAAAAAGATCTCACAAAACTAAGTGATTGGGCAACAAAATGGCAAATGAAATTTAATGTGGATAAAATGTAAAGTAATGCACATTGGAAAAAATAACCACAAGTATACATACAATATGATGGGGGCTAATTTAGCTACAACAAGTCAGGAAAAAGATCTTGGAGTCATCGTGGATAGTTCTCTGAAAATGTCCATGCAGTGTGCAGAGGCGGTCAAAAAAGCAAACAGGATGTTAGGAATCATTAAAAAGGGGAAGGAGAATAAGACTGAGAATATATTATTGCCCTTATATAAATCGATGGTATGCCCTCATCTCGAATACTGCGTACAGATGTGGTCTCCTCATCTCAAAAAAGATATACTGGTACTAGAAAAGGTTCAGAAAAGGGCAACTAAAATGATTAAGGGTTTGGAATGGGTCCCATATGAGGAGAGATTAAAGAGGCTAGGACTTTTCAGCTTGGAAAAGAGGAGACTAAGGGGGAATATGATAGAGGTATATAAAATCATGAGTGATGTGGAGAAAGTGGATAAGGAAAAGTTATTTACTTAATCCCATAATACAAGAACTAGGGGTCATCAAATGAAATTAATAGGCAGCAGGTTTAAAACAAATAAAAGGAAGTTCTTCTTCACGCAGCACACAGTCAACTTGTGGAACTCCTTACCTGAGGAGGTTGTGAAGGCTAGGACTATAACAGAGTTTAAAAGAGAACTGGATAAATTCATGGTGGTTAAGTCCATTAATGGCTATTAGCCAGGACGGGTAAGGAATGGTGTCCCTACCCTCTGTCTGTCAGAGGGTGGAGATGGATGGCAGGAGAGAGATCACTTGATCATTGCCTGTAGGTTCACTCCCTCTGGGGCACCTGGCATTGGCCACTGTCGGTAGACAGGATACTGGGCTAGATGGACCTTTGGTCTGACCCGGTACGGCCTCTCTTATCTTCTTATGATATCTGTTGTTCAGTTTTGTACACAGTGTTCATTAAATACTCAAAATACATATAGAAAGTTTAAAAAACCAAAACCACCAATTATTCATACATTTCCCCATCTAATTCTCATCACAAGAATAATACACTTTCATCTATACATTTTTCCATGTAGGAAACAGAAGGCCGGATACTTAGTCAACATAATTCCACAGAAATTAATGGAGCAATGTTGATTTACATCAACTGAGGATCTGGCCCAGAACATTTATTTGCATAATCAGGTCACTCTTATCCTCCCTCTGTTCCCCTAAGGACATTGGCTGACATTATTCTGAAGCTTTTATATGTTTGAAAATATTAAGAAATTAAATATAAAATATTTACATGGAACTATTTATGGCAAAAGTTGTATAAAACAGATGCAGAAAGGGTAAATAAAATTAGCAGTGATATTTCATCCATTACATCTGCTCATCTGAACCTTATAAACAAATATTTAGAAGTATAACCAAATACTGAAATGACTACATTCTATAGGCCCAGACTTGAAAACCTTTAATTCACATGGTGTCTTATGCCAACCTGATTCCTATAGTATCTGAATACCTTCCAGTAGTGCATTAAGTGACATGACTAAAATCTGTTACATGTGGTTCATTCTGTCCGTCTCATTCTTTTCCCGAGGGGAGAATAGTGTGTAGAATATAGTGTTTTATTTTGGTAGGGGTTTTTAACTTGGCCTTCTCTAATATAAGCATAGCTGCATGTACCAAGAAGTGCACCTTGCACATGAACCAGAGGGTAATAAGGTTTGATGGTCCTTAGTTCCTGCGGGAGTTTGTTCCACAGTCTCAGACTAGTCCCTGAGAAAATTCTCTTTCCTCCACAGAAGAGCTTTACCCTTATGGTAAAGAGTTCCATTGTGCCTGAGAAATGGAGTTGTTGAACATGATCTTCATCCTGGAGTTTTAGGTGATCTTTTATATACACTGGGCCTAGGCCATTGAGCGCTCTGAAGATAAGAGATGAGACGTTGAACTTGACATGATATTCTATGTAGAGAGCAGAGGACTGGTGTGATGTGCAACTCAGAGTAGCCAATGTTGCTGAAGAGACATGCTGCAGTGTTTTGTACTACTACTTATGGGACTAAGGATTTCAGGATGAGGTCTTTATAAAGGTGCAAAAAGGGATAATAGCTACTAAGCAAGAGTGGAAAGAATTGTACCAGTCTGCTATTACTTGTTGTATTCACATAGGCTAAAACTGAAACAAAACAAACAGCCTTCAGTTATCAAAACACACCTGATGCCAGAGTAAAACTCCCATAAAAGGGTTCATTAAATAAAAGAATATAAGTGGAGAATTATATTCAAAAGAAAAAAAATCATGCTACCATAACATTTTAGGATACGATCTTATCAGTTCTGAAAAAGCTT
>NW_020667467.1:0-1013 GCF_002925995.2 Terrapene triunguis | reverse complement strand
GATTGGCTCTAGCTTTTAACATGGACGTGCTCTGATGCTTTTGTCGTCGTTGTATTCTTATCGGTTTGTTTTGATCCAGTTAGTCATTTGACTTAACGTGGGGTGAGAGGTGGGATCAGAAACAGGTCTTTGCAGTTACTTGGAACTTGGCCAAACTTTCCCCATCCTGGTTCCCAGGATAATGGGTGAGTCCTTCCACTGCACTTCATCTGGACAAATCTTATCCACTCCGAAGAGCAGATCCTGCCCGACCAGCCTGGCAAAAGGATGCAGCCCTGGGTTACAGCGCTGGCCATTAGAAAGGGATAGAACTATTGGTGGGCTCTAATGGTAGGCGGCATGTTTGTTGCTTTATGAGCAGTTAGGAAGTGGGCATTAGGAATGCAGGCCAGCTGTGTGAGCCCCACACATCTCTGGTGTCAGCTGGGGCCCTGGAGAGCAGCAGGGAGCCTCCAGGAACAGAAAGATCCCAAAGGGAGACAACTTCAGCAAAACTGGTAAATTCTGCCAATGCGGCTGTGCACAATTCTGCATAGCTCCCACTTCTTGGTTGGAGAGCAGAGTGAAGGCTAGACTCAGCTGGTGGAGCTGAATTTCAGTGCAGATTGGATCCATGGGCTGGTGCTGTATAACCCACAAACCCAGCCTCAGCAAACAGCAGAAAGAAGAGTCAAACAGCAGGGAAGATGATTATTTATTATTGCAGCAGTGTGTATGGGCCCCACCAGGGACTGAAGCCCACTGTGCCAGGCAGATGACAGAGACATAAATCCTGCACCCCCAGACTGCATCTCAAGGAGCAGCTAACTTATTCTAAAGAAAAGAGGTTTTCTTTAACATAAATATAAAATAAAACATTTCCCTTGGAAGTGTGAGGAGGAGCAATTAGTCAGAGCAGGAGTCACCCCCCAGCTCTCACCTCAGCCTGGACCTCTCTGCCTGCCTGAGGAAGCATATATTCAAGCGGAGTGCCCCAAGGGTCGGTCCTGGGGCCGGTTTTGTTTAATATCTTT